>NC_056725.1:221189300-221489300 GCF_019279795.1 Protopterus annectens
TCTGTATGCAGTTGTCTTATATCTCCTATAGGTTACTGGAAGTCATGTCTGAAAGTTGAATTGTTTTCAGACTAAAAGCTATAAAACTTTCTCCATTCAGTGTTTCTTCCTCACTTTTGGCAGCTGATATTTCCAGGACATCTGTTCTGTATTCCTTAACCAGGCAGTGCACTTACAGTTACTGAAATTTGCCCATAAACACAAGTCTACTGGCCTTCTCTGCTGAATTTCTGTTTTCACACTGGAAGAACTAGAAAAGTACAGTTGTGTACCTACCATAAATGTAGATGTTCAAGTGTATTCACTGTTGTAGTCATTACAATTGGGTTATCCTGCTGGCAGGCTACCCGCAGTCAGCCTGAGTTCCAAAGTCTAGGTCCGGCGTCGATTGCTGTTGTCTCTTCCCTGATGTCAGTGCACCAGGGGTATAAAAGATGCAGCCAATGCCATTTTCTTCAGTTTTTCTTACCCCAGATGTCAGGTGCCCCTAAAATGGTAGGCTAAATTATGCCAATAAGCATGCACGCACAAAAATCTACTTTTCCTTCATCTACAAGCAAATACACCACATAGGTTGTATAGAGTAGAAAAGTACAGATAGGTCCCAGCAAAAAAAAAAATGGGGAATGGTGGGAGGGTAACCTGGACAGCAACAGTGAATACACTCGAACATCTACATTTATGGTAGGTACACAACTGTACTATGTTCATTGTGTTTCATTGTTGCAGTCATTACAATTGGGTTGAATCCCAAAGCTAAGGTTGGGAGGCTGGAGCTAAATAGGATTAGGAGAGGCTAGCAGGCCCTGCAGAACTGCAGTGGCAAAGCCTGCCCTGGATTTAGAGTAGAGAGGTAAGTGATAGTGCTTTGCAAAGGTATGCACTGAACTCCAAGTTGCAGCCTCTAAGATGTCTTTGGTTGGTACTCCTCTGAGGAAGGCTGCTGAAGTGGCTGCTGCTCTGGTTGAATGTGGCCTAATGCCCTTAGGCACTGATTTGCCATGCTGTGAATAGCAGAAACGAATGCAATGACCTAGCCACTTTGAAATAGTCTGTTTTGAGATAGGCTTTCCTTGAGATGCTGCAGCATATGCCACTAGAAGTTGTTCAGTCTTTCTGAAAGCTTTGGTTCTGTCCAAGTAGAAGCGTAGCTGTCTGTGAATGTCCAAAGAATGCAGAATTCTCTCACCCTTATTCTGTGGGTTTGGATAAAAAGTAGGCAAATGAATTGTTTGGTTAAGGGCCACACTGGACACTACCTTAGGCATAAATGTAGGGTTTGTCCTCAGCAAAACCCTGTCAGGACGGAAAAAGATAAAAGGTTCCACAGCCATGAGTGCCTGTAACTCTGAGACTCTTCTAGCGGAGGTTATTCCTAGGAGCAGAGCTGTTTTCCAGGATAAGAATTTTATATCAGCTGCAGAGGCTGGCTCAAATAGAGGCAGTGTGAGTTTTTCCAAGACATAGTTGAGGTCCCATGCAGGTATTGGTGCTCTCCTTGGAGGTCTTATGCTTTTGGCCCCTCTGAGGTACTGCCTTAGTAACGGATGAGAAAAAATAGGTGGTTCTGTATTGTAATGAGCTGAAATGGCACAGGCATGAATTTTAATTGATGAAAAGGAAAGGCCTTTATCCAGCATCTCAGTTAAGTATTACAAAATCTGAGGAATATTTGTAACAATGTGTCAATACCTTGTGCTTGGTTCCAAACACAGAATCTCTTCCATTTGTCTGCATAAGATTTTCTGGTGCTAGGCCTCCTGGCCTCCAAAATAACATCCATCACTGCTTTAGAGAGAGGTGTGTCTTGAGAGGCTACATTATTTGCCATGCTGCCAGGTTTAAGGTCTTGAGTTGGCTGTGCAGTATCTGACTGTCTTGTTGGGTCAATAAGTCAGGAATTTGAGGTAATGTCCAGGCTGGGCAGTGAGACAAGCTCTTTAGGATTGGGTACCAGTGCTGGCGGGGCCAGTCTGGGGCAATCAGTATCATTTTTGGTTTCTCTTGTCTCACCTTGAGGAGATGCAGAGGTGGAAAGGCATATACTGTTAGATTTTTCCAGCTGAAAGATAGAGCATCCACTTTCCATGCTTGCTTGTGATAAGTCCTTGTGCAGAATCTTTGTAGTTGGTAGTTGTTAGGGGAGGCAAATAGGTCTATGTCCGGGCACCCCCAGGTCCTTGTTATCATGCCGAAGACTTGTGGATCCAATTTCCACTCGTGGGGATCCATTACGTTCCTGCTTAGTTCGTCTGCTAGAGTATTTGTCCTTCCTGGCAGGAACTGTGCTTGCAGATGTACTTGGTAAGTCAGTGCTGTGTCCCACAAGTTCATGGCTAGCCTGCAGAGGGGGTAGGATTGTGTGCCTCCCTGCTTGTTTACGTACCACATGACTGCAGTATTGTCCGTCTTTATTAGTAGTTGTCCTGGATGAAGTAGATCCTTGAAGGCTGTCAGGGCATTCTGAACAGCTAGCATCTCTTTTTGATTGATATGTAGATGCATTTGACTTGCGGACCATGTGCCCTGAATACATCTTCCTGCCATATGGGCCCCAGGCGTAATCTGATGCATCTGTTGTCAATGTCTGCCTGGCTGTGGGTAAGGTGAATGGCTGTCCTGTTTTGTGGTGACAGGCTTTTGCCCACCATCGAAACTCCTGTTGCAGGCAGGGAATGAGGGTAATTATTGTTTCCAGGCTGTGGCAAAGTTGAGTCCAAACACTTTTTAGATACCATTGAAGTTTCCTCATATGCAGTCTTGCATATGGAATTAGCAGCATGCAGGATGCCATGAAACCCAAGGCCTGCAGAATTTTTCTTGCAGATAACTGGGTCTTTGTTGCCAACATTTTGAAATAAGTAGTCAGTTGTCTGTGTTTGTCTGGCGTGAGATAAGCCATCTGGGCAGTTGTATTTAAGCTTGCACCCAGGAATATTATCTCTTGAGAGGGTACAAGTTTTGATTTCTTCTCGTAATCTTTTTACAAACGCCAGATGCTGTAGTAGAATGTCCTTGTTCTCCACTTGAATAAAGCAGTCATCCAAGTAAGGATATATTTGTATTTCTCTTTGTTTGCAAAATGCAATTACTGGTGCCAGGCACTTTGTGAAGACCCTGTGTGCAGTAGATAAGCCAAAGGGCAGTGCAGAGAATTGGTAGTGCATTGAGCCAGCTTTGAATCTGAGGCATCTTCTGCATGTCTGTCTGATTGGGACATGCAGGTATGCCTCTTTTAGATCTAAAGTCACAAGCCAAGCCTTCTTGCCCAACATGGGCAGAAGCTGCTGTAGAGTCAACATTTTGAATTTTGGAATATCCAGATATGTGTTTAGAACAGATAGGTCCAGTACTGGTCTCCAGGCTTTGTCTTTTCTGGGTACCAAGAACAGTCTTGAATAGAATCCTTGTCCCTGCTCTTGCTCTGGTACTTGTTGAATGGCCCTCATGTCCATGAGGGATGAAACTTGTTTTTGTGCCTCTGCCCATTGATTGCGTGGCAGGTCTGGCATACCATTTTGCCTTGGCAGGCTGTGAAAGTGGAACATGTAGCCTTGTGAAACTATATTTAGAACCCATTTGTCCTGGGTGATCATGTGCCAATTTTGTGAAAAAAGTGCTAGTTTCCCCCCCAAAGGGGCTGCCAAAAGATAAGTGCTTGGTGCTGGAAGTGGAAAGTCATTGAGACTGTTTCCTGTATGGCTGTGATTTTTCCTCTCCGCTCTTGGAGGTAGAAGCAGCCCACTGTTTAGGCCTGTATGAGCCTTGGGGCTGTGATCTGCCCCTAGGACGTCTGTATCTGCCCCTTTGTGGTCTGACACTGGAAATGACCAATTTTTTGTAGGCCAGTTCCTGCTAAATCTTGGAGGCTGTACCTGCAAGAAATCCTTGACTGTTTGCATAGATTTAGCTTTGTCCTCCATTTTCTTCAACACCTCTTCTGCTTTAGCACCAAAGTATCATGCTGTAAAGCAGCGTCTAATAGTTTTGCTTTAACATGATCCGGCAAATTTTGTTCTTTTAACCAAGCATGCCTCCTAATGAGAGAACCTGTAACAGCGGCCCTGCAGGAGGTCTCAAGAGAATCAAAACCACATTGTAAAGTATGCTTTCCAACTTCTTCAGCTGCATGCAATAAATCCTGCATTTCTTTATTGTCTGCACATTCTGTATTTGCTGACATTTTCTGTTTAAGCAAAGACATAAGATATTGCTGATACTTAAGCATATGAAATTGGCAATTTAAGGCTCTTACAGCCAAGGTAGCAGAGGTATAAATCTTTTTGCCCCATCTGTATAGGGCCCTAGAATCCCTATCAGAGGGGATAGGGTTTTTTGCAGTAGAAGCCTTGACCCCTTTGGGACCCTGAGAGATAGTTTCTGGGTCAGCTGCAGGGTTCTTATAGAGAAATTTATGTGAAGGAACCCTATAGTATCTGTCTGGCTTAACAGGGGCTGGTGATAAAGAGTCTGGAGAAAAACTGGACTCTGAAAATACGTCATCTACAATGTCTAAAACAGGCGGGATAGCAAGGGGGCTGTGCTGGGGCAATAAAAGGAAGTCTCTGAGCCTTTTCTTGGATTCTGAGTAGTCTTGGCTCTCCCAGTGGAAATGCTACCTCAGAGTATGCAGCGTTTCCCCAAAAGAATAATCCTCAGGAGAAGAGGCTGAAGGGATAGATTCTTCAGCATCAGAATCCTCATAGGGAGGAATAGAGTAATCCTGTTCAGAGGAAGAATCAGAGGAAATGGAAACCTGGTCTGAAGATTCATATTCTAACTCTTGCCTAGGCCTCTTTTCAGGAAGGGGATGGGAATCCCTGATCAAAGTAATAAGGTCTTTGGCCATTTTAAGCATCTGTTTTTTAGGCATGGAGGCCTGTCCAGGTGAATGCTGTACTTGTTTCTTTGTCTTTAGAGATGCTTTAGTCTTTGCCTTTGTAGCTGAAGAAGGTTTCACATATAACTGTGTAGGCCTGAAAACACCCTCAAAAGCCGATGCCTGCTCAGCGGCTCTGGACCCATCTGAGGGAATAGTTTCTGAGTGTCCAATACCTTGAGTTTCCAGAGGCCCAGTCGGCTCAATGTGGGAGTCGGAAGCGGCCTGTGGCTCTGAGGTAGCAGCCGTCAGGGGGCTGCGAAAGCGCCTCACTGAGAACCGGCGACAGGCCTAGAAGAAGCCTCGTCATCGGTTTTGGATCTCGAATGCCTGTCCTTTTCTTTTCGTCTTTTGTAAACTCCGGTAGTCGGCTGATCCGATGGCATTATATAATTAAATCTTCTGCCAAAGTAATGGAATGCAAAATTGTACCGATGCTTAATAGTGCGATGATTAAATCTATCACAAAACCGACAACTAGCAACGTTATGGTCAGGGCCAGGGCAAGGAATATAGTAAGAATGAAAATCCTTATGAGGTATTTGCTTCCCACAAAAAATACAGTTATTAACTTTTTCTGACATCGGTCTGGAGCAAGAAAAAAGTTTCCCCAATGGGGTACTTACCTTTAATGAAGACTTCGGATCTGAAATTCGAATTTGAAAAACTTCAGGAGTCGGCCGACCGGCACTTGCGAACTGCTTTTGTTTCAGGCAACGCATGGCAAGAAAGACTGAAGAAAATGGCGTCGGCTGCATCTTTTATACCCCTGGCGCACTGATGTCAGGGAGGAGGCGACAGCAACCGACACCGGACCTAGACTTTGGAACTCGGGCCGACTGCGGGTAGCCTTCCAGCAGGATAACCCAATTGTAATAACTGCAACAGTGAAACATGATGAACATCAAGCTGTTGCTCAGTGTGCAGCCATCTTGGAAGTCCATTAATGGCCTGGTTAAGCATTGACTATTGTATGGCTAGCATCCATTGAAGAATTCTCATGTAAAATCTGGCTAAAGGTACTAGTGACATTGCGACTGCCACTGAACCTACAGCCTGAAGGACCAGACAGGCTAAAATCCTGGTACTTCAGATTACCTTTCTGAGATGTGATCTTAAGGTCTGAACTCTTAAAAATGGTAATGAAACTATGGTTGACTTTGTGTTGAGAATTGCTATGTAACTCTATCCTTGTGAAAAATCAAGTATGGTGGTTCAGAGGACAAAGCTTGAATCTCAGAAGTTCATCTGGCTTAGGCAACAGCTACCAGAAAAATCGTCTTCCAAGAAAAATATTTAAGGTCACAAGTAGCTGCTGGTTCAAAGGGGGATTACCACATTCAGAGGCCATGGGGTTGTATGATCTTTGAAAGGATGTCTCAAAAGAAGAGTAACTTTCAAGAAGGTTACTCAGTTTCTGGGATGCAACAGAAGAACCATTAACACCAATATGAAAATTTGATATGGCTGTTAATTAAACTTTAATGGTTGATGAACTAGCTCCTTCTTTAAAGAGATGGGTCAGAAATTCAAGGATGCTATTTATTGAGGATGACAAAGGTTCAATATTATTTTGATGAGCCCAGTGAACAAACATCTTCCATTTGCTAGAACAGAGTTTTATGGTAGAAGGTTTATGGGATGTCAAAAGTATCTGACAGGAGGAGAGAGCATAGGTTGTCTGGCTATTAATGGAATTGGAGAAGCCAGGTAGTCAGCCTGAGGTTGGTTATGTTTGGAAGAATCATGCCTGTCGTGTGAGAAGGGAGGTCTGGAGTCGGATCCAGAAAACAAGGTTGGTGTAGCAAGTGATGCCAAAGGAAGGGAAGCCAAATTTGTTGAGGCCAATAAAGTGCAATGAGAATGACTTTCCTCTTCAACATGGCAGTTTTCTACAGGAATTTTGGAATTATCAGAATGGGTGGATAAGTGTAGACAGTTTGTCTGCTATTGCACTGGATTTTTTCCGAATGTGAATTGCTATAAGAAAGCGTTTGGATGAGATTGCCCACTGCCACACACAGACATAAGGGGTAAGATCTGGTCCCTCCTTATTTGTTAATATACTAAACTGCTGTGTCGCCAGAGAAAGAGTGTATCCTAGATGGCTTGCAATGCTAAAAGCACTGCTCTCATTTCTAAGAAATTGATATGCAAGTTGATATCTTTGGGGGACCGCCTTGGCCTGTTTTCCCCAGAAAATGCCTCACCTCTGAATGGGAAGCATCCGTGGTCACTATGGCTTTGGGCTGAGGGGGAATGGCCTCGTAGAACCTGGTCTGAGTGAATCCACCATCTGAGATTTGTCTTGCATATCTGAGTGATTCAAATCTGATAAAACATGGACTGGTAAAGACTAGTTCCCAGCCAAAGTGTAAATACCTTCTGGATTGGCTGTTCATCTTTACATTATTGTACGCATCCTGAAGGTCTATGGAGTACATCCAGTCATCCTTGCCCAGAAATGGGAGAAGGAACTGAACAGTGACCATCCAAAACATGATCTGAACTGACCTGTTTAAGTTGCTGAGATTCAAAACTGGTCTCCAGCCCCGTTTTCTTTGGCACTAAAAAGAACATTCAGTCAGTCATGGATTCTAAATGGTCTAGTAGGACCTCCTCGATGACTCTCTTTTTCTAGTAGCTTTTGTATGTGGATCGCTGCTTGTTCCCTCTGACTGGGTGAAACATAGTGGATTTTTCTTGATATTGGAGGTAGAAGGGAAATTGGAATTATATGATCTCTGGATATAATCCTCTGTACCCAAGTATTGTTTGTTAATTCTAGCCAGACTCACTTGTGCTGAGTTAACTGACCACCGATTGCCTCCTGAAGTGGACAATCATTCCTCCTTTCAGGAGCACTGGTAGAGTCTGTCAGAGAAACAATCTCTGGAGCCCTGGTTTTGTTGGCCACCTCTGCCACAGGAGTGTTGTCATCCATTTGACTTCCCTCCTCTGCCTCTGGGGGAACTTCCTCCAGGTGGGCCTTGAAAAGGACCCTGAAACTTCTTGAACCACATCTTATGACCACCTTGTAGATTCCTAGAAAAGGATCTTTGAGGGGTTGAAAAATGTACACCCATGAGAGACAGGGTTTTTCAATCCTTTTCACACCTGGATAGTGTGCCCTTAACTTTGGGGCCAAACAGAGACACGCTGTCAAAGGGGCCATTAGCGATCAATGACTTAAAGGGATCCGCAAAAATCACGTAAGTGCATCCAGGCATGCCTCCTAATGAAAATGCATGTACCTGCTGCCCTTGAGGTTCCTTTGGCTACATGCACAACTAACCTCATGGAAGAATTAGAAATGGTTGCAGAGCAGCCAACTCAAAAGCCACAGATGACTGAACTTCTACAGGGATGGATCCTGAGAGGGTCTTTGAGAGCTCCATAATGAAATCCCTCTGAATTCTTGTGAAATGTGCCAAATAATTCAGTGACCTTAAAGCCAAGGTCACTGAATCGAACTTTCCTTGGCAAGTTCCTTCTTTGTGGCCAGCGTTAAGACCGTGGCATCAATGGGCATCCCCCTTTCCCCAAAACTGTCTGTCCACAGGTGGTGCCATAATCTTGTATGGGCTCAATGCTGTCAGGTTCCTTCCTTGGCTGTCAAGAGATCAACTCAATGAGCTTACTGATGGGTGGAGTCACCCAGGAGGTAGACAGTCCAGTACCAAAAGCCTTCAGGAATACAGACTCCTCAGGGGAAGAGTTGCTGGGCATCCAGTCACCTCTCTGTTTAGCGATTTCTAGGATGTCTCCAAATGAGACATCTCGAGGAGGTGACCATAGGGACCCTTCACCTTTACTGAAATCTGCATCTTCTGTGACAGACTCCTCTGGCGAGTCTAGGTGCTTCCTCTTGCACATCTTCTTTTTAGGGAGATCCTCAGTGGGATGCTCTGGACAATCAGAAGAAGAAATTAAGATTCCCTGTGTGGAATCCTGGGGTCTTGGCACTGGCTGCCCCTGTGGAAAAAGTTGGTGAGGCTCTGAGCAGACAGTCATCAAGGTTGTAAATTTTGGATCCAAGGGGGATAGATCTATCCATCCTGCTGAGGCAGAGAAAACTCTCTTCACGGCATCAGAGGACAATCGCTATGGAGAAAGGGAAGATCTCAGATCCGAAAAGGCCAGCATTTGGACCACAGCCTTCCCCCACTCTGAGGGAAAATGCCAAAGGTGGAAGCCGGAGCTGAGCTATGCAATATCGAGGCTCCGAGGCACAGAGACAGCTCTGAAAGCTTCAGAGTTTACTGCAACATCTTGCATCCGACAAGGAAGCTACAGCTCTGAGAGCTCTCTGGAGCAGACTAGATCGGGGAACTCTGAGCAAACTTCAGATCCGAGGATAAGGCAATTCTCAGATCCGAACCAGATGAATCCAGATGGCTAAGATCCAGGGACTCCGAAACAGCTAAGGGAGTCAGAAGAGGAATTTGTAGTGGGGGTAAAAACAGACCTACTGACCCAGAAGGGTAGGAGCCGAGGGAACACCCATCTGTCCCTCTGCCAAGAGAATCTTCTTCACCATCTTCTCCACAGCCTCTTCTGTGAGACTCCTGAAAGAATGAGTGAAAAGCACTGAAGGAGACCTAGGTCTCTTCAGAAAAGGAGAAGGTACCCTAAAGGGTACTGGATCTAAGTGATGGTGAATATCCAGTCCTTGGTAAACCAATTACTGAAGAAGGTCTAGCTGTCAGATCCAACTTGGATTACGTCGGGGCCAAAAAGGTCAAATCTGGTAATTTTGATTTGCTTGGATCCAAAGTAGACAGATCAGACATCTTTGCTTTCTCTGTATCCAAGGTTGAGGTTGGATCCTTAAGAGGTCTTTTCTTTGATGGATATGAAGCAGATGAAGACGAGAAAGGCCCCAGAGACATTGTTTTAGAATGTTTTGTTTGTGTCTTGGTTTTGGGAGATTTATCTCCTGATATAGCCTCTCCAAAGGAAGATGGCAAAAGGCCTCTAAGGATCAATTTGTGTTTGCATTCTACTAACCCTCTGGGATTAAACCTGTGGCAGATTGAACAATCTTCATCTAAGTGAAGCGGCCCACAACAGTAGATGCACATTGTGTGGGCACCTGAAAATGGCAACTTATGCCCACACTTACTAGAATTCTTAAAATTCCTGTGGCACTTTATCTGCTACACTGTAAAACAAAATTAGAGAAGGAAAACACTAGTTAACACTACTTCAAACAAATTTTTTTCATAGACAAGATAACACCAAGAGAAAAAGAGAGAGAGAGAAAAGAATACCAACAATGGTATTAAGGACTACACCAAACTGTACAATTACAGAAAAGATAGTAAAATAGTATCGAGCGGTACACAAGTATGGGAAAGCAGAAGTATATCAACTAGTGTGATAGGTAAAGGAGAAAGTACAGTTGTGTACACTTACCATAAATGTAAATGTTCGAGTATATTCACTGTTGCAGTCCTAACTAATGGGTTATTCGGCTCCCGGTAGCCCTCGATCGGCCAGAATACCAAAGGTAAGTAAAAATGACATCGGCTGTCGTCGGTTGTAAAGGACATCAGGACGTCCGATACAAAAAGAGGCAGCTGATGTCACTTCCTCAGTCTTTCTTGCCATAACAGTCAGAAGCCCCCAGAAAATAAGTCTTAAACTAAAAGCAATTTTGGCAAATGGTATCAAATTTAGCCTGTACCTCAGGAAATGAGAATAGGAGAGGACCAAAAAAGGGGGAAGGAGGGAGGGAAACCAGGACTGCAACACTGAATACACTCGAACATCTACATTTATGGTAAGTGAACACAACTGTACTATGTTCATCGTGTTTCACTGTTGCAGTCCTAACTAATGGGTTGATTACCAAAGCCCAGAGAAAAGGGAGGAGGAACCAACAGAATCAAGGGTTGGAGATAATGCCCTGCTACACAGCAGTGGCAAACCCTGCCCTGGCTCTGAAAAACAGAGGCATTATAGGCTGGAGTAGGAGCCCTTCTAGGAGGTTTTAAGTTGCAAGCACCTCTGAGAAACATTTTCATCAGGGGATGAGAGAAAATGGGTTGTTCAAAAGAACAATGAGCAGAAATGGCTGAAGCATGGAGCTTGAAAGAGGAAAAAGAAAGACCACCCTGTAGCAATTCAGCCAGGTATTCCAGGTTCAGAGGAAGGGCAGGCTAAGAAGAAGAATCCCCTCTAGCCTGCATCCAATGAGAGATCCTTTCTCATTTGCCAGCGTAGGGCTTCCTACTGCTAGGCCTCCTGGCCTCCCTCAGCACGTCAACCACCTGCTGGGAAAGAGAAGAAGAAAAGGAAGGAGTCATACAATGAGCCATGCTGCCAAATGGAGAGACTGAAGATGAGGATGTAGAATGTTTCCCCCTTCCTGAACCAAAAGATCTGGCTTCAGAGGGAGATGCCAAGGAGGAAATTGGGAGAGATTGCGAAGCAGTGGATACCAATGCTGTCTGGGGCAGTCCGGAGCTATGAGAATAGTCTTTGGTCGTTCGTCCCTGATCTTCAATAGTACTCTGGGAAGAGGAGGGAAGGTGTAAACTGATAGCAACGTCCAAGAGAAGGACAGAGCATCCACTCTCCAGGCTCTGCTCTGATGCTGTCTGGTGCAAAAGAGAGGTAGAAGATGGTTGTCTGGGGAGGAGAAAAGATCCACCTGAGGTGTGCCCCAACGTTGAATGATTCTGTAAAAGACTGCTCTGTTCAACTGTCACTCATGAGGATCCACGGTTTGTCTGCTCAACTGGTCTTCCAAAACATTGAGCCTTCCTGGAAGAAACTGAGCTAGGAGATGCAGGCCCAGGGATGCTGCCATGGACCAAAGATTCATGCTCTGCCTGCACAGGGGGTAAGATTGAGTCCCTCCCTGCTTGTTGATGTACCACATGACTGTGGTGTTGTCTGTTCTGACGAGCAGGGTCCCTGGAGAAAGAAGATGCCTGAAAGCTAGTAAGGCCTGCTGAACTGCAATCAACTCTTTTAGAATTATGTGCAGGTGCATCTGCTGGGCATTCCAACATCCCTGTATGCATCTGCCATTAAAGTGTGCACCCCAGGCATAGTCCGATGCATCTGTGGTAAGAACTTGAGTGGCAGGAGGTGGGCGGAAAAGGCATGCATTTGTTTTGTAGACAGGCTGTTGCCCACCATAGAAACTCTGCAGAGATGGAAGCAGAGGAATCATCATATCCAGGTCGTGTGTGTGTTGACACCAAATGTTCTTGAGGTACCACTGAAATTTCCTCATATGCAGTCTTGCATATGGAATCATGAGAATGCAAGAGGCCATGAATCCCAGAGCATGCAGGTATTTCCTTGCAGGGAGCAGGGACAGTCTTGCCAAGTCCTTGAAGTAAATTGAAAGAGCTGTCTGCTTCTCCTGGGTGAGATATATCATCTGGGCGGCTGTGTTCAGACTCGCTCCCAGGAATGTTATCTCCTTGGATGGCATCATTTTTGATTTTTCCTCATTGAGAGTGTAACCCAGGGAAGAGAGAAGAGTCCTTACAAATTCTAGATCCTTTAACAGCTGTACCTGAGAATTTGCTTGAATTAGACAGTCGTCTAAGTATGGATAGATCTGAATTTTCTTCTGCCTGCAAAAAGCAATGACTGGAGCCAGGCACTTTGTGAAAACTCTGGGAGCAGTAGATAAACCAAAGGGCAGCGCAGAGAATTGATAATGTTGCTTGCCCACCCTGAAACGAAGGTACTGCCTGCAACTTTCCCTGATAGGGATGCAGATAAGCCTCTTTGAGATCCAAAGTTACCAGCCAGTAATCCTTTTCTAGCATTGGTAGCAATTGATGCAGAGTGAGCATTTTGAACTTTGGAATTCCTAGAAAAGAGTTCAGAATGGATAGATCTAGGATAGGACACCAGGTGCCTTCATTTTTTGGAACTTGGAAAAGCCTGGAATAAAATCCCTGAGCTACCTACTGAGCAGGAACTGATTCTATTGCTCCCAGATGAAACAGAGACAAAATTTGTTTTTCTACTTCAGCCCTTTGGTTTGGAGGAGCATCCGGGAATCCTTTGGGAATTGGAAAGGTGTGGAAAGAAAACTTGTGCCCTAGGGATACAGTTCTGGGCACCCATTTGTTGTCCATGATAGTGGCCCAGACACCTGCAAAAAGGGCCAACCTTCCCCCTAAAGGGCTCTCCAGGCAGGCAAGAATAGGCAGAAGTTGGATAAAGTCAATGAGAGTGTTTTGACTGAGATGCAGGCTTGGAACTTCCCACCTTGCAAGTGGAAGCCTGGCAACGCTTAGACCTTTGAGGGGTAGCCACCTGTCCCCTTGAAGATTTGTAACCTCTAGTCCTAGTGGTATCAGGAAAAGTCCAAGTCTTGGAAGGGTAATTCCTGCTAAAGCGAGGAGGTTGAACTTGCAAAAAAATCTTTAACAGTTTGCATAGACTTGGCTTTATCCTCCATCTTCTTGAGCACTTCCTCTGCTTTTCTGCCAAAAAGACTGTCCTTATGCAAAGATACATCCAAAAGCTTAGCCTTGACAGGTTCTGGAAGAGGCTGTTCCCTGAGCCAAGTGCGCCTTCTAATAACAGATCCAGTAGCTATAGCCCTGCAGGAGGCTTCAAGAATGTCAAAACCACAATGTAAAGAATGCTTATTGACAGGACTGGCAGAATTCAGCACACCCTGCATGTCCTTACTCCACGCCAAAAGAGGCACTCTTGCTATCCTAGACTTAATAGCCTCCAAGGTGTGCTACTGGTACTTCAGCATATGAAAAAGACAATTGGTAGCCCTAATAAAAGAGTGGCAGAGGTATAAAATTTTTTACCCCACCTATCTAGGTTCCCAGATTCTCTGTCAGAGGGAACAGGATTTCTGGTAACAATGGCCTTAACTCCTTTAGGGCCTTGAGAAATAACCTCTGGATCCGCCAACAGGTTCCTGAAAAGAAACAGATGAGAATCCGGGACTCTATAGTACCTGTCAGGTTTCCTGGGAGCAGGAGGAACCGAATTTGGAGTCAAGGAATTTTCCAAAAAAACACCATCAATAACTTCCAAAACTGGGGGAATAGCCAGAGGCTTATGCTGAGGTAAATCCAGAAACTCGAAAATAAACAAAAAGTTACCAAATAAAAAAACAGTTTTGGTTTAAAAAGAATAAGTAGAACTGATGGTATTGTATTGTATTGTTTGTATTATTTTTATGAGCATTGTTTTAAGAAGTAATTTTTTATTACATCTTAGTAGGCTTGCTTTGTATTTATAATGTATAATTTATTTTTTAAACACAAGATGGTGCTATTAGTTCAGAGCTATATGTGTAAATATAGTGTTTTAGAATGTTTTAGAATGTATTAATTTAAAATTTACATATTTATATATTAGATGAAGTTAGAAAATATTTTATGTATTTTATATAGTTTTAGAACATATATTAGAAGGTGTCAAGTTTTTAGGAAGTTTTTATGTAGAGGGATAATTAATAGGTATATGTAATTGCATTAGACAATTTGCCAATAGGATTATAGCACTAATTAAGGAAAAGGATATATAGGTTAAGAATTGTAATAGGTATGCATTTTCAGTTCATCTGAGGAAGTCTCTACGAGAAGAAAATGCATTTGTGATGTTAATAGCGTTAATGGTTTTACTTCTACAAAGACAATACTGTGGTGTGTTCTAATAAACTTTGTTGTGTGGACAGAACAAAGTCGTGGTCTGTCTGTTAAATATTGCTCTATTATTCTTTTGGTAAATCCAGAAACTCCCTAATCCATTTCTTAAACTGGGGATAATCCTGACTTTCCCATTTAAAATGTTCCCTGAGAGTATTTAAAGTATCACCAAAAGAGAAATCATGGTACGGCGGTAGCGTTGTTATCTCACAGCAAGAGGTTCTCCCGTTCGATTCTCGGCTGGGCTTGGGAGTGCCTTCTGTGTGGAGTCTCTATGTCCTCCCCGTGGTTGGGTAGCATTCGAAAGACATGCGTGCGTAAATGGGCGTGCCTTCGTTGAAGGTTGGGCGTTGAGCTGGCACCTCGGTATTTTGTAAAAATCTACTGCCAATCATTAGCGGACTGGAGTTCCACTGTGGTGACCCCTTACCGGGAAAAGCTGAAAGACAAACAACAACAACAACCAAAAGAGAAATCCTCTGGGGGAGAAGCCGAAGGGATGGACTCCTCTGCATTTGAATCCTCAAAAGGAGAAAAAGCCTGAGAAACTTCCTCTTCATCAGCAGAAATGCTGGAAGCATCAGAACCTAAAAAAGACAAAGCCTCAGGAGAAACATCCCTACTCCTTTTAGGGGGAGGAGGCTGAGAACCCCTAATAAAAGTCAAAAGGTCATTAGCCATTTAACCATTTGGGACTGAGGGGGACAAGAAGAAACTGGAGCCTGCTTTTCCACAGGCTTATGAAAGGAAGATTTACCTGCAAGCCTGAAGGACTCAGGAGTCATGGCAACCGCTGAAGTTGCCGGAGAAGTGGAAGAAATAAGCTTGCTGTCTGAATGCAAAATGGAGGCCTCGGACACCGGAGTCAGCTTAGCTGCTCCAGCTGAAGAGGCGACAGGTGAAAGGTCAGACAAAATGAAGGCCGGATGCCTAAGGGACTCTGAAATGGTCTCAAGCAAGGCCTGCGGTTGTAAATCCGTGGACTGCAGGGGCTGCAAAGGTGTCTCACTGGCTACCGCCTGACTGACAATCATCTTAACATCATCCGAGGACTTAACTTTCTGAGGCCTGTTACGGTCCTTATCCTTACGTTTCTTGGGGATATCCGAAGCCTGAAGACCGGCGGACGCCATACCGACAAACTTAGGCCAAAAGTACAGTTGTGTACACTTACCATAAATGTACATGTTCTTGTGTATTCACTGTTGCAGTCATTACATTTGGATAATCTGCTGGCAGGTTGCCCTCAGCTGGCCTGAATTCCAAAGTCTTGGGTCCTGCATCGGTTGCTGTCTTCTCTTCCATGACGTCAGGTCGTCAGGGGTGTAAAACATGCAGCAGACGCCATTTTCTTTAGTTTTTCTTACCCCCGATGTCAGGTGCCCCCCAAAAGGTAGTAAAAATATATATATCTATATATACATGCATCAATATAAACTTTACCTTCATCTACAAGCAAATACACCACATAGGTTGTAGAAGTTAGAGAAGGAAAGATAAATTCCAGAATGAAACGGGGATGGCTGGAGGGTAACCTGGACTGCAACAGTGAATACACTCGAACATCTACATTTATGGTAAGTGTACACAACTGTACTATGTTCTTCGTGTTTCACTGTTTTACATTTGGGTAGAATCCCAAATCTATGGTTGGGAGGCTGGAGCTAAACAGCATTAGGTGCAGCTATAAGGCCCTGCAGCACTGCAGTGGCAAAGCCTGCCCTGGACTTAGAGTAGAGAGGCAAATGATAATGCTTTGTAAAGGTGTGAACAGAACTCCAAGTAGCAGCCTCTAGAATGTATTTGGTTAGTACTCCTCTGAGAAAGGCTGCTGAAATAGCTGCAGCTCTGGTGGAATGAGACCTAATGCTCTTGGGCACAGGTTTACCATGGTGTAAGTAGCAGAAACGGATGCAGTGGCTTATCCGCTTTGAAATTGTCTGCTTTGAAATAGCCTTTCCTTCTGATCCTGCAGCATATGACACTAGTAATTGCTCAGTTTTTCTTAGGGCTTTATTCCTGTTCAAGTAGAATCTTAGCTGTCTGTGTACGTCCAAGGAATGCAGAATTCTCTCCCCCTTGTTCTGCGGATTTGGATAAAAAGTTGTCAGGTGAATTGTTTGGTTAAGAGCCACACTGGAAACCACCTTAGGCATAAAAGTAGGATTTGTTCCCAGAGACACCCTGTCTGGGTAAAATATGATAAAAGGCTCTACAGCCATGAGGGCCTGTAGCTCTGAAACTCTTCTTTCTGAAGTAATTGCTAGTAGCAGAGCTGTTTTCCATGACAAGAACTTTATATCAGCAGTAGCAGCTGGTTCAAATGGTGGCAGGGTGAGCTTTTCCAACACATATTGAGGTCCCATGCAGGTAATGGTGATCTTCTAGGAGGCCTTATATTTTTGGCTCCTCTAAGATACTGCTTTAGTAAAGGATGAGGAAAAGATTGGTGGCTCTGTATTGTAATGAGCCGAAATGGCAGAGGCATGGATTTTGATTGATGAGAAAGATAGGCCTTTGTCAAGCATCTCAGTTAAGTATTGTAATATCTGAGGAATATTTGGTTCTGCTGTATCCGTTCCTTGTGCTTGATTCCAAGCATAGAATCTCTTCCATTTGTCAGCATACGATTTTCTAGTACTAGGCCTTCTGGCTTCCAAAATGACATCAATCACAGCTTTACTGAGAGGTGTTGTTTGTATAACTACATGATCAATGCTGCCAGGTTCAATGTCTGTAGTTGACTGTGCAGGATCTGATTGTTTTGCTGGGACAGTAGTTGAGGTCTTTGAGGTAAGGTCCAAGCTGGGTATTGAGACAAGTTCCTTAGGGTTGGGTACCAGTACTGGCGGGGCCAGTCCGGGGCAATTAGTATCATCTTTGGTTTCTCTTGTCTGACTTTTAGGAGGACTTTGGGGAGAAGAGGCAGAGGAGGAAAGGCGTAAACTGATAGGTTTTTCCAACTGAGGGATAGGGCGTCCACTTTCCATGCTTGTCTGTGATAAGTCCTTGTGCAGAATCTTTTCAATTGATAATTTTGAGGAGAGGCAAATAGATCTATGTCTGGGCTCCCCCATTTCTCTGTTATCATGCTGAAGACTTGTGGATTTAGTTTCCACTCGTGAGGATCCATAAGGTTTCTGCTTAAATCGTCTGCCAGTGTATTTTGTTTCCTGGCAGGAATTGAGCTTGAAGATGCATTTGGAAGGTCAAAGCTGTGTCCCACAGTGCCATGGCTAATCTGCAAAAAGGGTATGAGTGTGTGCCCCCTTGTTTATATACCACATGACTGTGGTGTTGTCCATCTTTATCAGTAGTTGTCCTGGATGAAGTAAGTCCTTGAAGGCTGTTAGGGCATTTTGAACAGCTAGCATCTCTTTCTGGTTGATATGCAGATGCGTTTGTTTTGGGGTCCATATGCCCTGAATGCATCTGCCTGCCATGTGGGACCCCCAGGCATAATCCAATGCATCTGTTGTTAAGACTTGGCTGGCAGGGGGGAAAGTGAAGGCTCGTCCCATGTTTTGGTGACATGCCTTCGCTCAACATAGAAACTCCTGTTGTAGGCAGGGTATGAGAGGAATCATTGCTTCCAGACTGTGAGAATGTTGACTCCATAAACTTTCCAGGTACCACTGAAGTTTCCTCATATGCAGCCTTGCATATGGAATCAGTAGGATGCAGGATGCCATGAAGCCCAGAGCCTGCAGAATTTGTCTTGCAGATAACTGGGTCTTTGTTGCCATCAGTTTGAAGTAAGTAGTCAGTTGCCTTTGCTTGTCTGGTGTGAGGTAAGCCATCTGGGCAGTTGTATTCAAGCTTGCACCCAGGAATGTTATCTTTTGAGAGGGTACCAGTTGTGATTTCTTTTCATTTAGTGTGTACCCTAGGCATGTTAGAAGCCTTTTCACAAATGCCAGGTGTCGAAGAAGAATGTCCTTGTTCTCTGCTTGAATGAGACAGTCGTCTAAGTAAGGATATATGTGTATACTTCTTTGTCTGCAAAATGCAATTACTGGTGCCAGGCACTTTGTAAACACCCTGGGCGCAGTAGATAAGCCAAAGGGCAGTGTAGAGAATTGGTAATGCATTAAGCCAGCCTTGAATCTGAGGTATCTTCTGCATGATTGTCTTATTGGGACATGCAGGTATGCCTCTTTTAGGTCTAATGTCACCAGCCAAGCATTCTTCATTGTTAAATCAGTGTTTAAGCAGCATATTTATGGGTAATTTTATGAAAATGGAATTTAAATGTTTTGTAAAGCAGTTAAGTAAGAAAAAGTTTCAATCAAGTATTTCATAATCGGTTGATAGATTAATGAGTTTATGTGTCTGTATTTAAGGAGATGGGTTTTGTTTGATGCATTGTTCCACTGAAGGCGAATTGCCGAGGTACCAGGACATGTGAATTAAAGTGTTTTGGCTTTCCATCTCCGTGGTTGGCGTTCATTTTCTGCTACGTGTTGGAGTTTTTCTTGATATTTTTTTTTTCCTTTGGTGTTTCGTTATGCAGAAGCTGCTGCAGTCAGCATTTTGAATTTTGGAATGTCCAGGTATGTGTTCAGAATCGATAAATCCAGTATTGGCCGCCAGGCCTTGTCCTTTCTTGGTATCAAAAACAGTCTTGAGTAAAAACCTTGTCCTTTTTCCTGTTCTGGTACTGACTGAATGGCCCCCATATCCAGGAGGGACATAACCTGTTTCTGTGCCTCTGTCCACAGATGTTTTGGCAGATCTGGCCAACCATTTGCCACTGGCAGAGTGTGGAAATGGAATCTGTATCCCTGTGATACTATGTTTAGTACCCACTTGTCCTGGGTTATTAACTGCCAATTTTGAGCAAAAAGTGCTAACTTTCACCCTATGGGTGCTGCCAAAAGATAAGTGCTTGGAGTAGGCAGAGGGAAGTCATTGGGATTGTTTTCTGTAGGTTTGCACTTTATCTCCTCCAGATTTGGAGGTAGAAGCGCCCCATTGCTTTGACCTGTATGAATCTTGTGCCTGGTATCAGGAACCCTTAGGGCGTCTGGATTTGCCCCTTTGAGCTCTGTCTGACACGGGAAAGGACCAATTTTTTGTAGGCCAGTGTCTACTGAATCTAGGTGGCTGCACTTGTAAGAAGTCTTTAGCACTTTGCATAGACTTAGCTTTGCCTTCCATTTTCTTTAAAACCTTTTCTGCCTTAATACCAAACAGAGAATCATGCTGTAAAGTTGCATCTAGCAATTTAGCTTTAAGATGATCAGGCAAGTTCTGTTCCTTTAACCAGGCATGCCTCCTAATCACAGATCCAGTAACTGCGGCCCTGCAGGAGGCCTCTAAGGAGTCAAAACCACATTGCAAAGTATGCTTTCCAACCTGTTCAGCTGCATGCAATAATTCCTGCAATTCTTTATTTTCTGCACATTCTGAAATCAACAATTTTCTGTTTCAGCAATCCCACAACATGTTGTTGGTACTTAAGCATATAAAATTGACAGTTTAAGGCTATGATTGCCAAGGTTGCAGATGTATAAACCTTTTTTCTCCAACTGTCCAGTGCCCTTGAATCTTTGTCAGGGGGGGGGGGGTAGGATTTTTTGCTGTTGAGGCCTTAACTCCTTTTAGACCCTGTGAAATAGTTTCAGGATCAGCAGCAGGGTTTCTAAATAAAAATGTATGAGAGTCAGGGACCCTGTAATATCTGTCAGGCTTACTGGGAGCTGGAGGTAAGGAGTCAGGGGTCAAGCTTGACTCCGAAAACACATCATCCACAATGTCTAAAACAAGGGGAATGGCTAAAAGCTTGTGCTGAGGAGGAAGAAGGAAATCTATGAGCCTCTTTTTTGATTCCGAGAAGTCTTGACTCTCCCAGTGAAAATGCTGCCTCAAAGTA
The DNA here is from genome assembly GCF_019279795.1 of Protopterus annectens. Lineage (NCBI taxonomy): Eukaryota > Metazoa > Chordata > Ceratodontiformes > Protopteridae > Protopterus > Protopterus annectens. The sequence continues at coordinate 221,209,708 of NC_056725.1, forward strand.
AGCAAGGTTTCTCCAAATGAATAATCCTCAGGAGGAGATGCAGATGGTATAGACTCCTCTGCAGCAGAATCCTCATAGGGAGGAATAGATAGTTCCTGATCAGAACAGGAATCAGAAGAAAAAGAAACCTGATCTGAAGATTCATAATCAGTGTCTTGCCTAGGCCTCTTATCTGGAGGGGGATGGTTTCCCCTGATCAAGGTAATGAGGTCTTCAGCCATTTTGATCATCTGTTTTTTTAGGCACAGAGACATGTGCACGTGGCTCATGCATTATTTTTTTAGTTTTAGAAGTTGCTTTTGTCTTTGGTTTTGCAGCTGTCGGTTTGATATACAAATGTTGAGGTCTAAATACACCCTCAGAAGCCGGTGCCTGCTCAGTGGATCCAGATCCATCCAAGGGAGTTATATCCGTTGGTCCAATACCTTGAGTATCTTGCAGCATGCCGGACTCCACTTGTGTATCGGTAGAGGCCTGCGACTCGAAGGTAGCGGGTATCAGGGGCTGCGAAAGTGCATGAGTACCGGCGACTGGCTTAAGGAGAAGCTTCTTCGTCGGTTTTGGATCTCGACTGCCTGTCTCTTGTCCTTTTCTTTGCGTTTTTTATGTACTCCGGTACTCGGATTGCTATCCGACGACATTTCTGGGTAGTTAAATCTGTTTCTAAAATACTTTGATGCAAAAATATACCGATGCTTAATATTGCATTGGTTAAATCTAGCACAAAACCGACAGCCATGCATGTTATGATCAGGGCCTAGGCAAGGAATACAGTATAAATGGAAATCCTTATGAGGAATTTGCTTCCCACAAGTAATACAATTATTAACTTTTTCTGACATCGGTAAAGAGCAAGAAAAATTTTCCCCAACGGGGTACTTAGCTTTAGTGAAGACTTCGGTTCTGAAACTCAAACTCGAATATTTCAGTAGTTGGCCGACCGGCACTTGCGAAATCCTTCTGCTTCAGGCACCGCGCGGCAAGAAAGACTAAAGAAAATGGCGTCGGCTGCATGTTTTATACCCCTGGCGACCTGACGTCATGGAAGAGAAAACAGCAACCGACGCAGGACCCAAGACTTTGGAATTCAGGCCGACTGAGGGCAACCTGCCAGCAAATTACCCAAATGTAATAACGGCAACAGTGAAACACGAAGAACATCTCCAAAATGCTTAGCTAAAAGCTTAGCCCGACAACGGCTAGTACGTGGATTAAAGGAGGCACAGAGATCACAATTAGGAACATCGTGGTCAAGGCCTAAACAAATAATACAATGGGAATGAAAATCTCTATGAGGAATCTGCTTTCCACAGGTAAGGCAATTATTAACTTTTTCTGACATTCATTAAGGCAAGAAAAGAGGATCCACAATGGTGTACTTAGCTGTAGTAGACTTCAACTTTGTAGTCGGAAACCGAAAAAAGGCAAACTGCCGACTGGCATTCGTGCAAGGAATGTTTCTGCTTCGGGTTCCACGGCAAGGAAGACTGAGGAAGTGACGTTGGCTGCCTCCTTTTGTATCGGACGTCCTGACGTCCTTTACAACCGACGGCAGCCAATGTCATTTTTAGTTACCTTTGGTATTTTGGCCAATTGAGGGTTACCAGGAGCCAGATAGCCCATTAGTTAGGACTGCAACAGTCAAACACAAAGAACATTCTATACAACCGAAAATAAAACAGAATAAGACACTGAAGAAATATTAATAACACTTACCTGACAAAAAATGCTTGAGAGTGTAGGCAACCATGTCTTTCAATGAAAATAGCAAATGAGATCTGAGGTAATTGGGGTTGGTGCGTTGTGGGTAAGGGAAGAGCTCGAGAGTTCTTGGTGGCCACGAGGTTTAGCAGCAGCCAAGTGAAATGAGGGTCAGATCTGAACACATCTGTTGAGGATAGAATGAAAATTGACAACATCAGATCTTATTTTTCTTTGAAACTCTGCCCCCAGCAGACAGTGCTGGAGTTCAACACCCAACTGCAGCACCAACTGTAGACAAACTGGAATACCACCAAAATAAACAACAGCCAGTGAAAATAACGTTTTATTTTCTTCTTCTGTTCTCTAGCGCCTCGGCTCACCAAAAGCCTTCAAGGAGTAACAGTTAATATCCATTCACAGTATATATACACAAATATCAACTCATTATACAATTAAATAATTAATTAAACAATCAATTATAAATCTAATTATCCATTTAAAAAACAATACATTAAATTACACTTTTCCAACAACATTCAGTATTTAACCCTTTAGGGGTTAACGTTTGATATTTTAAAATAAAAGTCAACTCTTTCCTTAAAAGTTCATTTCTTATTCTACCTTCACTAGCTTCATTTCTAAGAACCTGTTCCAAAATAGTTACCCTTAAACTATCACATTCAGAATTATGATGTTTTACAAAATGTTGCGCCAAGGGACTTTCCATTTTATTATTTTTAATGTCCCTTAAATGTTCCATGATTCTAATTTTGAACATTCTCTTAGTTTGACCCACATAAAATTTTTTGCAACCACATTGAATAACGTAAATAACTTGTTCTGTTCTACAACTAAAAAAAACATTAGGTTTAAAGTCATTCCATTAATATAAGGAAAGACATTTTCTACATAAGCACAAATTTTACATTTTCCACATGGTGTTGTTCCTTTACTCATAATTTGTCCATATATTCTCTGCATAGGCTTCATAAATTTAGTGTGTATTATTATATCCTTAATGTTTCTCCCTCTCTTATAGGCAAACTTTAATTTATTTTTCATCAACTCATCCAGTTCTCTAAAGTTCTGTAGGAACTTCCAAAAATGTAGGATACATCTCTTGATGTCTTCACTACATATATTAAATGTAGAGACCATAAAAATTTTATCTAGGTCTTCTTTATTATTCATATCTATTACCTTATTTTGTTTTTTCCGGTATTGGGGTCCCCTGTTATATCTTTTGTTAAATATTTTATTTCTACTTAAATTTATTAGTTGACTATCATATTGCCTTTTTATAAACATTTCTGTTGTATTCTTTATCTCCTTTAAAAAATCTTTTTCATTATTACAAATACGAGATATTCTTAAAAACTCACTATACGGTAAAGCTTCTAACGTATGCTTTTGATGACAACTGGTGCCCATCAAAAATTGGTTTAAACAATCAAACTTTCTATGTATACTAGTAAGTATAAGTTTGCCTATAATTCCTTGTAAATTAATGTCCAGGAAGGAAACATTCTCACCACATTGTATACCATCAAACTTGATGTTGAACCTATTCATTTGTATATCCTTAACAAATTTATCACTTTCCAATTTTCCTCCCTTACACAAAAAAATCAAATCATCAAAAAATCTGAAATAATATATCACATATTTCTTCACAAACAAGTGCGTGTAAATATATTCAGATTCCACCAATCCCATAAAAATATTTGCATACATGGGTGCAATTGCTGCACCCATGGCTGTTCCTTGAATTTGGTGAAAAACTCTGTCACCAAAGTAAAAATAATTATTTTCCAAACAGAATTTCACCAAATCAGTAATATAATGTGTTAGTGGTGAATCTCCCATCTGTTTATACAAAGCCTCTATTCCAAAAGCATTTCTAATATTGGTATAGAGACTTTTAACATCCAAAGTCAACCAGTACATGTCTTCACACCAAATTACATTCTTGATTCTATTTAAAAAATCAAATGAATCTTGTATGTAAGATGGAAGTTTTTTTGCTTCTTTTAGTAACACATGATGTAATATCACCCCTAAATTATGCAAAAAATAATTACTAACCGAAATAATCGGTCTACCAGGAGGGTTGATCATGTCTTTGTGTATTTTCGGTAAACAATAAAAATAAGCTGGGCTGCATTCTTGTATCTGCAACTTATTTTCAACATCCATATCTGACCAGTAACCTAATCTTAAGCCTCTAAATATTAAATGTAAATAATTTTCCTTTGCTACTGATATAGCTTCTATGGGAACTACACAATATAAAGATTCATCCTCTAGTAGGTCCATACACATTTTATAGTATTGAGTGTAATGCATAACTACAATTTTACTGCCTTTATCTGAGGGCTTTACTATTAACTCATTCTGTTTAGAAAAATTCATTAATTCTATCCATTCTTTTTTTGACAAGTTGAAATTCACATTTGCTTTATTTATACTATCTATTATTCCATCAACTTCAAAACCAACCATAGTATAAAAATTCTTAATCCCTTCATGTATAAATGGTGGCATAAATTTAGTGTTAGTTTTAATTGTCGACGTATCTATACTGCAGTAAGCATTCAACTCACTAACACAAGACAAATATGAATCATTCCTTGAGTCACTACTGACTTCTGACACATCTCTATTCAAACTATGAAAATCATTTAATATATCGCTAGAATTTGAACTTCCATCAACAATACAGTTAAAATAATACCACAGATGTAATTTACGAATAAACTTAAAAAGTTCTATTTTACATTCATATTTTTTGGCACAATTGTAGGTACAAATTTAAGTCCATGATTCAAGACAGTATAAATTTCATCACTAATAAAACATCCAGAAAAATTAATAACTGTATTAACAGAGTAACAAAAGTTAGAATTAATACCATTTAGTCCTTTTGTTTTCGTGCCATGGTCGATATGGCCCTCCCCTCTGTGCTTCCTGTTCCGTGTAGGTTCTTTTCTGTTGCTGTTGCCTCCCCAAAGGTCTTTGGGGGCGAAAATGTTCAGAAAAGAAACAGTCATCCACTGGTGATGGCAACGGTGGAAAGTCACTATCCATATCATTGTCACTCTGTGCTCTATATGCATATTTCACCTTATCTTTAGTTGTACTAACAGTTCTAACTTGCTGGTTAACGCTGACATTAAGATAACCTCTTTTTGAGGGTGACTGCTGATTGGATCCACCAAAAAAGGCTGTACCATTTTCAAAGTCCCGCAAGTCTCTTTGTATTTTATGCATTTTTTGTTCCATAACTTTGTTTTCATGTGTTGTAATTTTCTCTTGAATCTCAATTAAACAAGATTCAAATTTAGCCCTATCTAAGGAAGTCATTAAATTGGTACACACCACTGAAATTTCTTTCTTAATATTAGAGAGTTTAAGAATGTCACGTTCTATCAGAATTTTTAACCATTCAATAGAACAGTAATGTGCTGCTTTTTCCCATCTTGATTGAAAGGCTTTATCAGTCGCACACGTAACTATGAATGGTTCTGATGGAAATTTCACTGCTCTTAAGTCTCTAGGTACAATGTTAAGATCTATGTACCTCTGCAGGCTTGTATAATTGTAATATGTTAACATTTCTTTGTCCATTAAATTCCTCAATTTCAAAAGCAAAGTTTTAACTTCACCTGAGTATTCCGTGGAGCGCCTTCCAACATGCGCAAAAGGGTTACTACCCCGTTTACTTCTAGCTTCAGCCAAAAAACGCTCCCATACTGGAATACCTGGATTAATGTCCACATTTCTATCTGCACGATCAGAGCCATGCTCCATATTGATGTTAATGAAGCCATCAAGGGTACGTTGGGAGGTACCTGTGTCTTCCTCCCTAAAAATTCTGGGAATATTTGCACCTGGATCACTGGCCATAAAGACAAAAGTAAATCACTTGCAACACCCAACTGCAGCACCAACTGTAGACAAACTGGAATACCACCAAAAGAAACAACAGCCAGTGAAAATGACATTTTATTTTCTTCTTCTGTTCTCTAGCGCCTTGGCTCACCAAAAGCCTTCAAGGAGTAACAGTTAGCATCCATTCACAGTATATATACACAAATATCAACTCATTATACAATTAAATAATTAATTAAACAATCAATTATAAATCTAATTATCCATTTAAAAAACAATACATTAAATTACACTTTGTGCACACAGTGCTGGAGTTCAGTAGGAAATATTGAAGCATGGCAAGCTTTCTTCAGAGACTTGCTTTTATTTTTCCAAAGTTTCATCTGTAATGTACACTTTTTAATAATATCTATATTGCACTAAGTGTTTTTCAACTTTATAGAGCAGTACTTCTCAAGGAGTTACTGTTAAAAATGTGCAGTGGTGAAATAGGTTGCATCTGTTTTTTGTACTGCGAGTAGCTTTGTGCTTGTTGCAACTTGGTTTTAAAAAATGGTGTGAATGGTGTGTTTTACGTCTGTGGAAATAGTTACTCATTTATGGATTGTTTCTGGTGTTTAAGCCAAGATAACAATGCTAGTTTTGTGTGTGTGTGTGTGTGTGTGTGTGTGTGTGTGTGTGTGTGTGTGTGTGTGTGTGTGTGTGTATGCATGTGTGTATCTGTGTTTGTAACAACGTGTGACACGGCTTTTATAAGGTTCATTACAGTGCTCTTTCCTAATTTCATATCCATAACTAATTTTCAAACAGATCCATATCATTCACTATCTTCTCTCCTACATGCCAAGAAAACACTTTATCCATACACATACTGCTGCACTCAAAAGATCACCAAAGGCAATCGTGTACCCCTGTTAATCAACAGTCACTATAGTAAGAATGACCACAAAATGAAAGTATTGCATTCACCAGTATAAAATATATCAAATTTAGTAATCTGCGGCAAATAAAATTCATTATATCTTAGTATAGCTCATATTATTTGTGACTTCCGAAATGTATTTCACTACAGAATGAAGAAAGAAGCCACACAGCCTCATCAACATCAACTTTTCTGTCATCTGAACTTCCTCCTAAGGATTTATAACTCTAGTATCAGAAGTTAAACTAACAACTTTGATATCACTGCTATCACAAAAAAGACACAATCTCAGAATCACTTTCATGCACTGAACTGACAGCTCCAGTGGGTTATTCCACAAAGAATTGCATGGAGGTCGAGCATAGCATGAAGAATAAGAGAAAAAAGTGAAAAATGATTGCAAGTCATGAAAAAACGATGGAAAAACCACAGAAGGATACATTGCAACAACAAAACCAACAACAAAGGTAAGAGTAGTGACTGATCAATTTAACCTGGGCAGAAAAGTGTCTTTATGCAAAGATGTGAGTTTAAGTACCAGATTATAGCAGTGATATTTCAAGGGGCACTTTAAACTGCCTAACTGTAAAAGCAGGGAGGTGACCACTTAAGGAGTCAAAGAGGGAACCAAAAGTCAGAATACTGTTTGGGGGAATCTGTCAGTATCCAGTTGCTGGTGGAGCTTTTATTTCTGGTTTTACTGTATCTAGCATCAAGGGCACCCACAGGCAAGTGCAAGGGAGTGCACTTGCACCCCCCCCCCAAGAACTGGCTGGCCGGAAGATTAATTTTCTTTGAATTAAAAAAAATATATGTTTTTTTTAATGGAGTTCTTCTTTAAGAATGCCTTTTGCATTCAGTCGCACAGATGGAACAGGTATTTGTGACCTGTTTTCGAATTCTCCGTCTGTGCAACTGATGGTTTACATCTTCATCTTCCGCACTCGTGCAGAATTTGAATTCCAGAAGACATCTGGACTGCGGAAGAATGTTCAAGTGACGGGTAGGTGTGTGGGTGTGTATTTTTAAGTGTTAAGAGGGGTGTGTGTGTGTGTGTGTGTGTGTGTGTGTGTGTGTGTGTGTGTGTGTGTGTAAGTAAGAGGGAGGTAGGAGTCTGAGTATGGGGGGGGGGGGGTTCATACCTCACAATTATCCAGATTTTTGCCTCATATTTTCAGTTTCTCATAAAGTTGTGTTTTTCTGGCAAATCATTTTGGACTGAAGTCAGAAAATAATAGCAGAATTTTGAGCTTTCGACTTCAGATCTTTCAGAAAATGCATGCTAATGCAAAGCTTGTTGTTCTACTTACTTTCTAAGAATGTAAGGGGATGTATGTGGGTGACTCATACCTGTCAACTGTACAGATTTTCACAGAATATTCAGATTGTTGTCTTATATTTTTGGTCTGTTCCTTATAAAAATTTTGTTTTTGACAAATCACTGGGATGAGCTAAGGATTAAAGTTACTAAATAATGACATGCATTTGAGTTTTAGACTTCATATCCTTCAGAAATTGCATTTTAACACACATCCTGTTATTCTAGCAACTTTCTAAATGTGTCCCTAGTCTGGGGCCTTTGTGGGTGTAGTATGTGTGTATTTATGTACAAGAGGGAGGTAGCATATCCCTCAGATGTCCAGATGTTTGCCCCATATTCCTCCTAAAAAGGATAAAAGTTGCTAAATAATGACTGACATTTGAGTTTTAGACTTCATATCTTTCAGAAAAATGCATACTAACACAAATCCTGTTATTCTAGCAATTTTCTAAGTTCATGAGACAAACATTTATAATCTGTCCCCATTTTCTTGCACCGAGAGGTTGAGCTGTATGTGTGTAAGAGAAAGAGTGAAATGCCCTAGTTAGGGTTAGCAGGTGGAATGTGTATTTTCAAGGAATTGTGAGCTTCAAGGGTGGAGAAGTTTACTATTGCTCATGCTAAGTCTGCTTAAAATGTGCAACTGTTTTGTAGAGCAAATGGTATCACTATTGTATATAATTTTAAAGCAGTATTAGTAGCACAGCTGATAGCATACTCGCATCTTTATGCAGAGGGCTATATGTTCTACTCCCACAGCATGTAGATTTTTATTTTAAGGGGGCGGGGTGCTGCAGACCTGAGTATGCCCTCCTTTGGATGAGATGCCTAGAAACTATGAATCTGTTTTTCAGCTTGCCATCCATTCCCTATTGCAATATAGCAGCTTACCATTTTCTAATGTAACACTGGCAATTTATTCTTTCTTCAAGGGCACCAGGCACTGAATTTGTAGATGAAACATTGAAATATACATTTGTTTTCTAGCAACAACCTCTTCATTAGTTTCAGATCTCTTTAATGTGGAATTATTCAGATGATTTTTACTTCTGCAGAGATTGTGCATATTGACTGATATTGGTGGAGTGTAATGACAGAAGTTTGAGTGGCCTTTTATGGTTGAAATGTTCTGAATTGGGCGGCTTGTCATTATTGGTTAATATGTTTTGTTTCATTGCTTACTGGCAAAATGTTCAAAACTATAAATTTAAAACACATTCTAACAAGTGGTGATGTATTATACAGAGTATATAATTCAATTATTATATATTATAATTAATTCACCTTCCTGACTGTATTAAAGTACTTTTGCGTGGTCCTAAAAATGTGTACAAGGGGCCTATGATTTGAAAACAGCCCAAAGGTAAACTCAACCTGCCACTGGCCAGATACATCTTCTTTGAATGTGGGTTTTAATGCTGTTTCAGTGAATGTGAGTTTCAAAGGTAGGGAAGCTTTAATGCGATGTCTGTTTTCATTGTAAGACTATTGCTTTGTTTAGCAAATGTCTATCAATGTTTGTGCTATAAATCTAAAATAAAATTGGTAAATTAAACCTAAATATCTGTAATCATTGTAGAAGTCAACCATAAAACAGTATACAAACTGATAGCTTTGAACAGTGTTTATGGCAACTGGGGAGAAACAGACAAGTAATGGGACACTGGAATGGCTGTGTGGGTGGGGTGGGGGGTGGCTCTGGGTTTGCACCCCCCCTGCAAAAAATCCTACGGTCTCCCCTGTTAGGACTGAAGACGAGTTGAGTGAAGCCATAGAAATTGATTATATTATTGTTGGGGTCATTAATAATAGTTTGCCAATCTATATTGAAATCTCCTAGTATTATAGTTTCTTATCTGACATTTGCTTAAGTCCAAAAAGGATTTTCTCTGTAGTACCTATCAGTTTGGTAATCCTTTTGTGATGGGTAGAGGTATCCTGGGTTTGGATGAATATCTCCACAGTGACTGAGTGAGTCAGGGAGGATGAGGTAGGGAAAGAGCTGTTTATTTTTTTATTTTATAGTAAGTCTGTAGAGAATGAGGTTGTGAAATGTATAGTTTGCTTTGAAAAGCTGATCAGACTAGGTGTGATATTGAAATGATACTGAGTTTGATTTTGAGTTAATCAGATACTTAAAAGTCAGATTGTCAATGTTGTTGATGAATGAATGGTAAGTGTGGGTGTAACAGAAGAGGAGATACAATAAGAGATTGTCAGGGAAACATTTTGACAGATGTAGACTAGGTGTGGGGAGATATAAAGTTTTGGCAATTATGGTGGACAGGTGCAATTAGGAGAAAAAGTTTGGGAGTGTACTGGGATGGCTGACGGTTTGAGGTATATGGGGTAGGTGTTAAGTGGAGACTGGTAAAAGCTGCAAGACAGAGATGCGACTGTTTGATAGCAGCAGAAAACTGAAAAGTATTTTGAGGGAATTAGTGGAGAGGGGAGACTTACAAGTAGACAGACAAAAATGGGTGGGTATTACATATTGATGAGAAAGAATGCGTTTAGAATGAGGCTACATAAAAAGGGTTTGAGTGGACATGTGAAACAGAAGTCAGGTAAAAAGAAGTGTTAGTACAGGTGATAAAGCTAGTTGAAGGTGGATAGGCATTTGAGAGGAATGGAGCTAATTTTTGATTGGGTGTAGTATTCGGTGTCAGAAAATTGGTACGTGCAAGTGTGGAGTTGGTGTTGCTGAGATGGATTTGTTAATGAAGGTAAAGGATATTTGGGGTTAGAATAATGGGGTGGTGATGAAGGAATGAGTAGATCTGGTGAGAAGAAGAAAAACTATGCGTAGGGGATGAAAATACAATGTTATTTTTAGTGGTATGCGATAGGTGGCACAGTAGAAATCTGTTACAAGAATGGGTCTGCAGGTATGAGAAAAGGTTGATGCAGATAGGAATGAGTAGAAAGTGTGACAGTTTGCTATAAGCAAAGAGAAAACTATGATACAGGTAAAGGTGAGGGTAAAAGCAGGTAGTACATGTAGTTAGTGAGATGATTTGCAGTCTGGTTGAGTGGAGAGAGAAAATCACATAGGTGCTGGAAGACAGTTCTCTTGCTGTGTTTCACATATTTGGTAGGGTGTTCAAGAATTACATTACAGATATGGATACAGGAAGGTGTGGTATAAATAACAACTATAAATATGATGGTGAGGTTGTAATAATACCAGCAATAAGAAAAAGAAGTTATGTACTCACCATAACGTTCCATGTGAGTTGTTCCATCTCGCCTTCATTCATCACTGATGGGTTCGGAGCCTAGCAAGCTCAAAGTTCTCCAGTAGCTCGAGACCCCACCCTTATCCCAGAATGCACTGCTGGAATTACCTCATATCTTGTTTGTGAGTACCATATAGAAGTACAATAATTATTCTGCCTAGGAATGAATACACATTGAAAAACCAGGATGAAGACAGCCTCCAGGTCAACTGCCAGCCAGGAGGGGGAAGGAAGGAGGGACGTGAGAATGAAGGAGAGATGGAGCAACTCACATGGAACGTTATGGTGAGTACATAACTCCTTTATGTGAAGTTGTTCAATCTTGCCGTTCATTCATCACTGATGGGTAGAGTCCCTAGCACCCTGATCTTGGGTGGCTCATGGAAGTACACTCTTCAGAACAGTAGAACCAAATGAAGCCCTGTCCCTGGAGGCCTTATCCACTTTGTAATGAGTTATAAAAGTGTGAGGTTTAGACCATGTGGCTGCTGTACAGATGTTGTCCAAAGGTAATTTGGCTTGAAAGGCTGAAGAGGTAGAAACTGCTCTGGTTGAATGAGCCTTTACCTTACTAGACAATGGCATATTATGACAAGCATATGTGTAGGTGATACAATCCGACAGCCACTTGGACAGGGTTGTTTTAGCAACTGGTTTACCTTTTCTGGTCTCAGAAAAGGACACAAACAGCTGATCTGATTTCCTAATGTCTTTGGTTCTGTCCAAATAAAATCTAAGTTGTCTATGAACATCGAGTTTATGCAACATATATTCCAACTTGTTGGTATGATTAGGGAGGAAAACTGGCAACTCAATAACTTAAATAATGTTAACCTCAGAACATACTTTGGGCAAAAAGGATGGATTTGTCCTGAGAGATACTCTATCAGTATGGGCGACCATGTAAGAAGGATTGATGGAAAGGACTTAGAGCTCTGACACTCTACGGGCTGAAGTGATGGCTACTAAGAAGATAGTTTTCCATGACAAGAATTTTAGGTCACAAGATGATGCAAGCTCAAAAGGAGGAAGAATGATACGAGATAACATAAAATTAAAATTCCAGGGGGAATAAGGTGTCTTCACTGGAGGCCTTATATGAAAGGAACCTTTTAGAAAAGCCTTAGACAATTGGTGAGCCATAATATTCAAGCCATCAATTCCTAGATGGAAATTAGATATAGCAGCTAACTGCACTTGCACCGTAGCAGCCACTGCTCCTTTGTTGAAGATTTCTGTCAAGAATTGTAAGATAGAAGACAATGGCGCTTGATAAGGGTCAATGTTGTGGGAAGAAGCCCAAATGGAAAATCTCTTCCACTTACTACGATACAATTTTCTAGTGGAAGGTTTATGGGAAGCCAACAAAATCTGACTAGTGTCATGGGAAAGATTATAGAGTCTGGCTATGCAGGAAATTGCAGCAGCCAAGCAGTTAGCTTCAGTGTCTGCAAGGATGGATGAAGATCCCCTGATGGATGTGTCAACAAGTCCGGAACTGGGTCCAGAATCCATGGATCTTCCAGAATGTGATGGTAAAGAAACGGGAACCAAATCTGCCGAGCCCAATGAGGGGCTATAAGGATGATCGTCCGTTCCAGCGACTTTGCTTTCTGTAAGAATTTGGGTATCAGGGGAATTGGTGGAAATGCGTAGAGGAGACCAGGGAGCCAATTGTGGATAACAGCATCCCTCGGGGGGTTACCAGGCATGGGAATCAGGGCAAAATAGCTTCTGCATTTGTTGTTGATGTGACTGGCGAACAGGTTGCAGGAAGGCTGGCCCCATTTGCGGAAGATCCTGTCCGCAATCTCTTGTTTGAGGGACCATTCGTGGGGCAATAAGATTGCTCTGCTCAGTCTGTCTGCTATGACGTTGGATTTGCCCGGGATGTGCATTGCCAACAGAAAGCGCTGGGATGACAGTGCCCACTGCCATACTCTGAGGGCTTCTCAGCAAAGGGGAAAAGACTTGGTCCCGCCTTGTTTGTTCAGATACCAGACCACTGACATGTTGTCCGTCTGTATTGCAATTGTCCCTAGAGGAAGAGAGTCCTGAAAGTATTGCAACGCTAGAAGTACTGCTCTCATCTCCAGGACACTGATATGCAGATGTGATTCTTGATCTGTCCATGTGCCTTGAGCAGTCTTTCCCTGAAAAAGCCCCCTCCCCACCCTATCAAGGAAGCATCCGTGGTCACAGTGGCAACTGGAGGGGGGAGCATGAAAAAACGTCCTATTGTGACATGAAGAGATATCAACCACCACTGAAGATCCTTCTTGCAGGAATTTGTTATCAGGATCATGTGACTTATTGGAAGTTCTTGGTAAGACCATTGCGTGAACAGAAGCCATTGAAGGATTCTCATATGCATCCTTGCTAACGGGATTGCTAAAATAGCTGCCATCAATCCTAGAACGTTTAATACCTCTGCAGAGGGTGCTCTGTTCTTTGATATCAGGCACATGATGTGTTGGCGAAGAATAGAAATTCTTTCTGGCAGAAGGCAAAAAGTGGTGGTTGATGTGTCTAGTTCTGTCCCTTTAAAAACGATATGCTGCGATGGCAACAAGGCAGACTTTTTGAAGTTGACTGTAATGCCTAGCCGATCGTAGTGGGTCAGAGTAGCCTCTCTCGCTTGAAGAAGTTGATGCCTGGTGGTGGAGGTAAGGAACCAATCGTCTAGATACGGAAACACCTGGAATCCTAGATGCCTCAGGTGAGCCGTGACTACTGCTATGCACTTGGTAAACACTCTGGGGGCTGTAGTGAGACCAAAGGGCAGAGCTCGGAATTGATAATGATTGGCTCTCAGCCAGAAACACAGGTGATCTCTGGATGGTCTGGCCATCTTTATGTGGTAGTACGCATCCTTGAGATCGATCGAGCACATCCAATTGTCCTTCCACAGGAATGGGAGTATGGACTGTAGCGTGACCATTTGGAACTTCTCTTTTCTCACAAATTGGTTGAGTCTGCTGTGATCTGAAATGGGTCTCCAGTCCCCTGTTTTCTTTGGAACCAAAAAGAACCTTGAGTAAGTTCCGAATCCTGTCTGGTCTGCTGGGACTGGCTGGATGACTCTTTTTTCTAGCAATCGGCGTACCTCTATTGCTGCTTGTCCCATGTGACTGAGTGGAACATCTGGGATTTTTTTGACGGGAAGAGGGTGGGTGGAGAACTGTATGAAATACCCTCTGGAAATTATACTTTGTACCCAACTGTCTTTTGTTATATTTAGCCAGGCTTTTGGGTACAATGATAAGCGACGCCCGACTGCCTCCAGAGTAGGACAGCCGGGCCTCTCTTCAGGAGCGCTGGTAGGATGGACCAGAGAAGTAATCTCTATCACCCTGGTGTTGTAGACCCCCTCTGCCACAAGGGCGGTGTCTTCCTTTGAAACCCCCTCCTCTGCCTCTGGAGGGGGTCTCTCCACATGTATCTTGAAAGGCTCCTTGGGCTTTCCGGAACCACATCTTTCCTCCCCTCTGACCTTTGGGAAAGGGTCAAGTGGGGGTGGAAAAATGGACTCCGACGGCAGACAGAGTCTTTCCTTCTTGCTCACACCTGGTCAAAGTCTCCTTCACCTTTGGCCCAAACAAAGATGAGCCGCCAAATGGGGTATCGGTAAAGGAAGACTTGAAGGGTTCCGCAAAGGAACAGAGTTGCATCCAGGCATGCCTACGAAGAGCAATTCCTGTACCTGCGGCTCTACTCGAACCATCAGGTGCGTATGATATGAGACGCATGGACAAGTTGACTATCGAATTTAGGGTAGAGAGCCGAGTGGCAATCTTGTCGGATACACTCGAAGCTACAGCACCCTGAAGAACATCTCCCAACTCCTTAAGGAGATCTCTCTGCAGTCTGGTAAAATGTGTCAAGTAGTTCAGTGATCTGAGTGAGAAAGTCGCTAAACTGAACATGTGATTCCCATATCTATCCATTATCCTAGATTCTCTATTAGGAGGATGGATAGATGAGGAAGTCTCAGACATTTGCTTTTTGGTGGCTGCCACCACCACCATGGCATCAATAGGGACTCCCTTGGTCAAAAAGGACTTATCCACAAGGGCTGAAATAAACTTATTAGGCCTCCTAGGAACAGGTTCCATAGATTCTGGAGATTCCCACGTCCTATGAGAAACCAGATCCATAAGCTCATCATAGGGCGGAGATAGCCAAGAGGTGGAAGGTTGAGACCCGAACGCTTTCAGGAGAACCGACTCGTCCTCAGTAGGGCTCTCTTGGACTGCCAATCACCCCTCTGCCTAAGAATTTCAAGAATCTCCGCAAAAGAGATGTCCTCAGAGGGGGATCTAGGGGACCCTTCTGATTCATCCAGGACAGTGTCTGATGTGAGAGACTCCTGGGGGGAGTCCAAATGCCTCCTCTTGCATAATCTCTTCCTGGGAACCTCTTCAGGGGGAACTTCTGGAGAAGTCTCAGAAGAGCAGGGAGCGCCCTGTGGGGCTACCTGAGGCTCAAGGTCTCTACGCTTGGGATGACCGGAGGAGACAGAAACTGACACAGGCACTTTAGGGGAAGAAGAGGCCAAACCTTGAGATGAGGAAGTCTTAGGAGACAACACTCGCCTTATGGCTTCGAAAGCACCTTGGCTCTGATGAGAAGGAGTTGACAGCTCTGACGGAGCCACAATCTCCTCCCGCACAGAAGCCGTGGGCTCCGAGCCCGAGGTAGAAGCCAAGCTCACCCGAGCCGAGGCCCCGAGAGGAAGAGTCGGCACCGACAAGTCGGTGCGGCTATCCTCCCCAGACCCGACCAGAGAGTGTCGGCTCCTAGAGTCCCCGGTCGGCACCAAGAATGTCTGAGCAGATGGAGCCGACGACACT
This sequence comes from Protopterus annectens, assembly GCF_019279795.1. Classification (NCBI taxonomy): domain Eukaryota; kingdom Metazoa; phylum Chordata; order Ceratodontiformes; family Protopteridae; genus Protopterus; species Protopterus annectens. The sequence continues at coordinate 221,225,638 of NC_056725.1, forward strand.
GGGACAGGTGTTGGCTCCAAGGGATCTCCAATCATCAGGTTGGCCTCCTCCGGCTCCGAAGGTCCGGTATGGCTCAGAGGAGGAGCAGACAATTCAAAAGTAGTGGTTTTCGGCTCTGATGGTTCGGTCTGAGCTGACAGCAATTTAACTAGGCCTGGTGCCTTTAAGGGTTTCTGAACCAGCCGATCCATATCCAGATCAGATAGGCTGACAGACGACCTGGAAGAGTGAACAGATGGAGCCGACTGGAGGAATATGCATGGAGGTTTTTTGGCAACCGGTTCCAGAGCAGTGTCCCGGTTCCGAAAAGAACAGACTGTCGGCTCCGAAGGCAGTGGAGCCGAAGTCACCACACTGTCTGACCTTTTTCCTTTTTTGGACCTAGAATCAGAGGAAGATTTAGATGATTTACTGGCTCCATCCTGGTCAGACAATGCCTCAGAAAATGGGTGTTTGATGATACCCCTATCAATTAACTTCCTCTTCCTTTCCGCTAGCACTCTGGTGGAAAAGTAGTGACAGATATTGCAAGACTCTTGCAGGTGCACCTCACCCAAACAGTAAACACACTGCACATGGGCATCCGTGTGCAGACATTTTCTGTCTGCAGTCTGGGCATTTTTTAAACCCAGACTTTGGATGTTTGTCTTTTTTTTCAGACATTTCCACAACTGAAACACACTATTTAACTATGAACTATTTTAACTAACTAACTCACACAAACACACACACAGCCCAAAAGGGGCAACTGATAACTATATAAATATAAACAGGATTAAGTAATCCAATAACAATAGTCCCAACAGGGAACACTGACTAATAACTAAAGAAGGGATCCTAAGGCCAAAGGGCCGAAGGCAAAGATAGATTATACTGAGGAAAGGGGTATGAACACAGAAAAACTACTATCTACTAGCTAGTAATATATCTGCTATTAAAAATAGAACAAGGATATATAAAAATTGAAAAATATAACTTGCTGAAAGTTGAAAACCCCCCAATAAAGTCTACGAGCAAAGCTGGAAACCAAGAGATCCGTGCCGCGGCAAACTAGATCTGAGGTAATTCCAGCAGTGCATTGTGGGATAAGGGGTGGGGTCTTGAGCTACTGGAGAACTTTGAGCTTGCTAGTCGGCCGAACCCATCAGTGATGAATGAACAGTGAGACTGAACAACTTCACATGTTATGTTCTTCATTAGAAGTAGTGTTGAACATGACACTGACATAAGGACTTAGGTCTGCTTCTTTGTCTATAATGAAATCTACTCCACACCCTTGCTTACTGCCTCATTTGTTGTTTCTGAATAGGGTCTATTTTTGTCAAAACATGGAGGGGAAATACGGAGTTATCCTTAAAACATGTCTTGCTAGTAACTTTTGTTTTGTTATGGTGATAGATGGTCCACAGTTCACACCTGGCCCATTTGTTATTAAGGCTGCATTCATTTAAACAGGACATGAACAGTCCTTTAAAGTGGAGAAAAAATGGATAAAGTGGTGGCTGGTGGATGCCAGGATTCAGCTCTGTGTCATAATTCTGAAGAATGATTATTAAACCTAAGACTGTAAGAAGCTTGGGAGCCTTTAGACATGCTGTCAAAGGTGCAGTGATTGACAATAACTTAGCAGTGCAGCTATAACAAAGTTTTGTTATAGGTATCAAATGCATCAAATATTTGGTCTATCAGTTAGGTAAGTTAATGTCATAAAACAGATTATTGTGTTGCTCCTGATAAATTAGATAAGAGTTTGGTATGGTCCCTGTCCCTGTGTAGTCTGAGTTGAGGAATGTTGGGGTAAATATGTCCTAGCAGAAGCATCCTGGGGATAAGTAGTAAAATGATATCTGGCCTTTGGGTGGTTGCTATTTATATTGCAATTATAATCTGCAATGTTTAGATAGTGTTTATAGAGTATGTACTTTCCTCTATTCAAGTTGGCATGGAATAGGAATGAACTGAGGGTACTGAGGTGGAGAACGTTAAAGTAGGAGCATTAGTGAATATAGGTGATAGAAGGAGGGCAAGTATAGCTGTGTTCCACTGATGAAGAAAGCATGGGAAGTGTGTTGGTGTTGCATGTTACTGAGGGTAATAGGGGTAAAGAACAGCTGCTATAAAGGAAATGATGCTGAGGATAAGTGGCAAAGGGGTTAGAGCTCAAAAAACAATATACTGAAAGGCCCCGCTCAGAGAAAGATGCAAATGCAGTTTGTCAAATGCAGGTAAGTTTCCAGTTAACTAGCAGCTAAATAAGCAGAGCAATATTGATCAGTGGAAGGGAGGCTTTTGGATATGTGGAAAAACTAGCCCAAACTATCACTCAGCAATAAAAAAATCAAATTAAAGAGGAAAAGGACACCTAACACAGACACTAGTCAGAGGAGCCTTAAACAATGTTTAAGTGAAATTTGCAGAAAGTGTATGTACTTACTTAAAGACATGATGTGCTTGTTTTTTAGAGAGAGAGAGAGAGAGAGTATCTGCTTACTCTGAGACAATGGTTCTTACAGTTACTCATTGCTTGTAGGTCTTCCTGCCTTGGAATGTGTTTGGAGTTCTATATCTATGAAAATAAAATATAAATAACATACAACTGGTAATCACTTTTAAATTGTCAGCAGAAAATGGTTAGCTGCAGCATAACTCCAAACTACAGTGGGGTTATAAACCTATAAAATAAAAATTAATTCTGAGATAAGGAGATGAGCTGCTCTTTGTTCTTGGCAGAAGGTCCTTGCACCTCTCTACAGGATCAGAAGAAGACATGAGAATTCAGAAGTGTGGAAAGACATACGGACTTAAAACCTTAAGGTGAAATCCTGAGGATACTGAACTTGAATTTTGAATACAAAGCGATATGGAAGCTAAACAGTCTAAATCTTAAATCCCACAGTTGATTTTCTGAGAATACTGGAAGACTGCTGATTTTTTTCCAAGTTCATTAACAATTAAAGGACCTGAAATTTAGAAAATATTCCTTGAGGCAGTCAGTCGAAAGTTCATAGACTATGAAAGGATTTGAAATGTAGGCAAATTTTCTACATAACTGAGCCTGGAAAGTACAGTTGTGTACACTTACCATAAATGTAGATGTTCGAGTGTATTCACTGTTGCAGTCATCACATTTGGGTTATCTGCTTGCAGTAAGCCCTCAGTCAGCCTTATTATCCAAGTCTTGGGTCCTGCGTCGGTTGCTGTCTCATCTTCTGTGACGTCAGGAAGTTAGGGTTTATAAAGCATGCAGCTGACGTCATTACATCAGTTTTTCTTGCCCCAGATGTCAGGTGCCCCCCTTAATGGGAAGCAATTAAATATATATATACATACAAGGTTATACCTCCAACAAAAAAGCAAATACACAAAAAAGCTTTTAAGTATAGTAAAGGAGAATAGAGGTATAGCCAAAAGAAGTCAGGGGGCTGGAGGGAGGGTAACCAGGACTGCAACAGTGAATGCACTCGAACATCTACATTTATGGTAAGTGTACACAACTGTACTATGTTCTTCGTGTTTCACTGCTGCAGTCTTCACATTTGGGTAAATTCCCAAAGCTAAGGATGGGAGGAGGAATTTAGATAGCATTAGGACCAGCTATAAGGCCCTGCAAGACTGCAGTGGCAAAGCCAGCTCTGGATTTAGAAAAAAATTGGCAAATGGTAATGCTTGGTGAAGGTATGTACAGAACTCCAGGTAGCAGCTTCTAGGATGTCTCTGGTAGGGACACCTCTGAGAAAGACTGTAAAGGTAGATGCAGCCCCGGTTGAATGGGGTCTAATCTCCTGTGGGACAGGTTTTCCATGGTCCTTATAGCAGAAATGAATGCAATGGCCTATCCATTTAGAAATGGTTTGCTTTAAAATAGCCTTCCCCTCTGCCCCTGCAGCAAATACCACCAGCAGTTGTTCAGATTTCCTTTGAGGTTTAGTCCTGTCAAAGTAAAATCTAAGTTGTCTGTGCACATCTAAGGAGTGCAGTATCTGTCCCCCTTTGTTCTGTGGATTGGAAATGAAGGTTGGCAAATGAATGGACTGATTAAGTGCCACACTGGATACCACGTAGGACATGAAAGAGGGGTTGGGTCCTGAGGGACACCCTGCCCGCATGAAAGATGATGAAAGGCTCCACTGCCATAAGGGCCTGTAATTCAGATATCCTTCTTGCTGAAGTGATTGCTAAAAGGAAGCTGTTTTCCAAGAAAGGAATTTTAACTCTGCAGTTGCAGTTGGTACAAAAGGAGGAAGAGTGAGTTTTTCCAATACAAAGTTAAGGTCCCAGGCTGGAGTCGGGGCTCTCCTGGGTGGTCTTAAGTTTCTGGCCCCTCTGAGGAACTGCTTGAGCAGTGGGTGAGAAAAGAGGGGTGGTTCTGTGTTGTAATGAGCTGAAATGGCTGAGGCGTGAATTTTGATGGAGGAAAAGGAAAGGCCCTTGTAAAGCATCTCAGTTAAGTATTAAAGAATCTGAGGTAAATTGGGCGCTGCTGTGGCCATCCCTTGAGTTTGGTTCCAGGCACAGAATCTTTTCCATTTTTCAGCATAAGATTTTCTAGTACTTCTAGTACCTCCTTGCCTCCAAAATGACATCCAACACTTGTTTACTGAGGGATGGTAACAAAGAGATAAGGTAATTAGCCAGGCTGCCAGGTTCAGGGTTTGAAGCTGGGGGTGCAGAATCTGGCTCTCCTGCTGTGACAGCAGGGTAGGGGTCTGAGGCAGGTGCCATGGGGCTAGCTGTGACACACTGCGCAAGAGGGGGTACCAGAGATAGTGTGGCCAGTCTGGTGCAATTAGTATCATCCTTGGTTTGTCCTGTTTGATTTTTAGTAGTACTTTGGAGAGGAGAGGCAGAGGATGAAAGGCATAAACTGATAGATTTTTCCAGCTGAAGGACAGAGCATCCACTTTCCAAGCTTGTTTGTGGGGAGTCCTTGTGCAGAATATGTCCAATTGGTAGTTCTGGGGGGAGGCAAACGGGTCTATATCTGGGCTCCCCCATTTGTTGATCAACATGTTGAAAGTCTTTGATTCCAGTTTCCACTTGTGTGGGTCCATGAGATTTCTGCTTAGTTCGTCTGCCAGTGTATTTAGTTTTCCTGGCAGGAATTGAGCCTGTAGATGCACTTGGTAACTCAAGGCTGTGTTCCACAGAGCCATGGCTAGTCTGCGAGGGGGTAAGAATGGGTACCCCCCCCCTGCTTGTTTATGTACCACATAACAGTGGTGTTTGTCTGTCTTTACCATTAATTGTCCTGGAAAAATGTGTTCCTTGAAGGCTGTCAGAGCATTCTGTACAGATAACATTTCTTTTTGATTTATATGCAGGTGCATTTGACTTGGGTTCCATTTGCCCTAAATGCACTTCCCTGCCAGGTGAGCCCCCCATACATAGTCTGATGCATCTGTTATTAGGGTTTGGGTGGCAGAGGGCAGAGTGAATCCTGAGAATGTTGACACCATAGGCTTTTTAGATACCATTGTAGTTTCCTCATATGCAGTCTTGCATATATAATTAGTAGAATGCACGAGGCCATGAACCCCACGGCTTGCAGCATTTGTCTTGGAGATAGCAGAGTTTTTGTGGCCACTAGTTTGAAGTAAGTTGTCAAATGAATTTGTTTCTCTGGCATGAGGAAAGTAATCTGGGAAGTTGTGTTCAAGCTTGCTCCCAGGAATATAATTTGTTGACAGGGTACCGGATGTGATTTCTTTTCGTTTATGGTGTACCCCAGACAAGTTAACACCTTTTGTACAAATGCCAGATGATTCAGAAGTACGTCCTGGCTTTCTGCCTGAATTAGACAATCGTCCAGGTATGGGTATATTTGAATATTTCTTTGCCTGCAAAATGCAATGACTGGAGCTAGGCACTTTGTGAATACCCTGGGCACAGCAGATAAGCCAAAGGGCAGTGCAAAGAACTGACAGTGCATGCAGCCTGCAGGTATTTTCTGCAAGACTCCCTGATTGGGATGTGCAGATAGGCTTCCTTTAAATCCAGCATTGCCAACCAGGCATCTTTGCCTATCATGGGAAGCAACTGGCGAAGAGTTAGCATCTTGAATTTTGGAATCACCAAAACGGTGTTTGGGATAGACAGGTCCAGGATAGGACGCCATGAGTTGTCTTTTCCGAGTACCAGGAAAAGTCTTGAGTAGAAACCTTGTCCCTTTTCCTCTTCTGGTAGAGTCTGAATAGCCTTTAATCTTAGGAGAGTACTTGCTTTTGAGCCTCTGCCCACTGATTTGGGGGTAGATCTGGCCAACCGTTTGGGGTTGGTAACGTGTGGAAGTGAAATCTGTATCCTTGAGAAACTATGTTTAAAACCCATTTGTCCTGGGTAACGAGTTCATAGTTTTTGCTTGCAGAGCAATCTTTCCCCCCTAAAGGAGCAGTCAGTTGAGAAGCGCTTGGAAGTTTTAAAGTTAAATCATTGAGACAGCTTACCATAGGGGGGAGTCTTACTACTCCCTGATTTGGAAGTAAGAGCCCCCCACTGCCTAGTCCTGTGCGTACCCTGGGACTGAAGCCTGGGTGTTCTGCTGGTTCAGGGTTTGAACTGTGAAGGCCTGGAAAAGGCAGGAAAGGACCAATTATTTGAGAGGCAGTGCCTACTAAATCTTGGAGGCTGCACTTGTAAGAAATCTAACAGTTTGCATAGATTTAGCTTTAGCTTGTTCCTCCATCTTTTTAAGAACCTTCTGCTTTGTTGCCAAACAGGCTGTACTGATTTAAGGGAGCATCCAGCAATTTAGTTTTAACATGATCTGGCAAAGATTGCTCCTTAAGCCAAGCATGCCTTCTAAGTACAGACTCAGTGACAGCAGCCCTGCAAGATGCCTCTAGTGAATCAAAACCACATTGCAAAGTACGTTTTCCAACCTGTTCAGCAGAATGCATTAAATCCTGTAAAGAAGCTTAGAGATTTCTTACTCCTGCCCCAACACAGGCCTTTTGCTATCCCTCCTGTGCTGGACATTGTTGACGATGCCTTTTTGGAATCTAGCTTGGCCCCTGACTCTTTACCTCCTGCTCCCAGAAAACCTGATAGATATTACAGGGTTCCTGATTCTCACCAGTTCCTTTTTAAAAATCCTACTGCAGATCCCGAGACCATTTCACAGGGACCCAAGGGCATTAAGGCTACTACTGCCAAAAATCCTACCCCCTCTTATAGAGATTCCAGGGCTCCACAATCATAAATCAACATAATTTTCTGTTTAAGCAATCCAATAATATGCTGCTGATACTTTAACATATGAAACTGGCAATTTAAGGCCCTGATGGCCAAGGTTGCAGAGATGTATACTTCTTACCCCATCTATCCAGGGCCCTGGAATCTCTATAAGAGGGGGTAGGATTTTTGGCAGTACTAGCCATAATGCCCTTGGGTCCCTGTGAAATGGTCTCAGGATCCGCAGTAGGATTTTTAAAAAGGAACTTGTGAGAATCCGGAACGCTGTAATATCTATCAGGTTTTCTGGGAGCAGGAGGTAAAGAGTCAGGGGCCAAGCTAGATTCCGAAAAGGCATCGTCAACAATGTCCAGCACAGGAGGGATAGCTAAAAGCCTGTGTTGGGGCAGGAGTAAGAAATCTCTAAGCTTCTTTTTAGAATCAGAGTAATCCTGGCTTTCCCAGTGAAAATGCTCCCTAAGAGTATGCAAGGTTTAACCAAAAGAAAAATCCTCTGGGAGAGAAGCAGAGGGAATAGAGTCCTCTGCATCAGAATCCTCATAGGTAGATAAGGGTAAACCCTGGTCATCAGAGGAGACAGAAATTTCAGAATCCTGGTCAGAAGTATCATAAGCAAATTCAGCCCTAAGTCTCTTAGAGGGGGAAGGTTGGCTTCCCCTGATTAAAATAATAAGGTCTTCAGCAATTCTTACCATTTGTTTTTTAGGCATAGAGGCCTGACCATGGGCGTCTGTTTCCTAGGCATGGTTTGAGTTTTAGGCCTTGAAGAAGAAGATGCCGTCGGTTTAATATGCAAGTCAGTAGGCCTGAATACACCCTCAGAACCCAGTGCCTGCACAGCGGCTCCAGACCCAATCAAGGTAGAGACATCCGCAGTTTCCACAATTGAAGCATCTCGCGGCATACCGACTGGGTCTCAGTAGAGGCCTGCAAATCTGAAGTAGTGGGTATCACTACGCACCTCACTGAGTACTGGCAAACTGGCGACTAGCTTAGGAGAAGCGTCGTTGGCAGCTTTGGACCTAGGCGGCCTGTCTCTGTCTTTATCTTTGCGTTTTTTCGGAATGTCAGTAGTCGGGTGGCTTACCGAAGACATATCTGGATAATTGAAACAAGTACCAAAATATTTAGAAGCGAAAATATACCGATAACAAATAGTTCGTGGTTTAAATAAGGCAAAAAAACGATAGCAAGGTACGTCGTGGTCAGGGCCTAGGCAAGGAATACAGTACAAATGAAAATCTTTAAGAGGTATTTGCTTTCCACAAGAAATACAATTATTGACTTTTACTGACATCGGTTTAGAGCAAGAAAAAGTTCCCCCAATGGGGTACTTAGCTTTAGCTGAAGACTTCAGTTCTGAAACTCGAAAACGAAAATTTCAGGAGTCGGCCGACTGGCACTTGCAAACTGCTTCTGCTTTGGGCACCGCATGGCAAGAAAGACTGATGTAATGGTGTCGGCTGCATGCTTTATACCCCTGACTACCTGACATCACGGAAGATGAGACAGCAACCGATGCAGGACCCAAGACTTTGATAATCAGGCCGACTGAGGGCTATTGCAAGCAGATAACCCAAATGTGATGACTGCAACAGGGAAACACGAAGAACATCTAAAATTTGGACTGCCACATACTCTTATTTAAAAAATAAATAAATAAAAGCCACATAGATTTACTAAATGTTTTGAGCCTAGCTGGTCTGCCAGAAGTGGAATATTAAAAGTCTTTAAAGACTGAAAACTTCTATAAACTACCTTAAGTGGGTTATGGTCTAGTAACTTAACTATTTTGATATGCAAGTCCCAAATCAGGTAAGAAAGGCTATCTGCATACAATTTATTACTGTAATACAAAAGTCCACAGGAAAGTTTTTTTCTTTTACTGTCATGACTAAAGCCTTTACAGACTAAGAGGAATCCACTATTTGCTTTAGTATAAATGTAAATGCATACATTAATGGCCTATTTTATTCAACAGTTTGATGACTGTGACATTCTGTAAGGCTATCATTTTTGTGTGATAAACCTGTTTTAATAAATGTGCCTCTTTCTATTATGTATTAGACCATTTCATATATTTTTTATTTTATGTACTTATTTATTCCTTGTTGACTGAGTTAGTTACACTAGGCCAGTGTCCTCCTTTCATTGGAGACCTGAGGTGGTATTCATACTAAGGGAAATTTGGTTAAGGCACTAAAAAATTTCCACCACTCTTTTTTTGATAAGTGCTATGGGATCTTTTATATCTATCTGAGCTACCACAAAGTTGGGCAGAAGGGACCTCATTTTAACATCTCATCCAAAGAATGGTACACTCAGGAGTGCAGCTCCCCCTATACTGCACTACAATGTCAGTACTGGGAAATTATTCTAAGTACCTGATGTGGTAATAGAACTTACAGTCTTGCAATCTTAAATCACCAGTGCTGACTGTGCTAACTGTTGAGCCATGGACACTGCAAAAGGGAGGAATCTTGTTTAAGCATTCACAGACATAGTATCTGCATATCATTTTGCCTACCCCAGGGGAAAGGACAGGAGTTTTTAGAATGGACTGACAGCTCTTAGCTGTGACAAATGGAGCTTCAATCTATGATTAGATTAACAGGGGAGCACACCAGCAGACATTTGTGGTCTTTATGACACTGTGTCATTGCATGTTGGATGTGGGAGCAGGGCATGGGTAGCTGATATACAAAACATCTCTAAGACAGTAAGGATGATGCTATTCTGGGATATCTCAATCTTTTCTCCAGACTGGGAATGGGAAGAATAAGGAATAAGTCTGCGGAAGCGGTTCCTGTGAAAAACTTACAAAGAAAAGGCAACAATAAAGTACAGTTGCTTAAATTTTACCATAACAGTAAATGTCCTTCTGTTCACTGTTGCAGTAGTCTTTGCTAAACGGATCCCCTGCCTTGGTTAGCCCAACATCTGGCCAGTACACCAAAGCATTAGGATATTATAGACGTTGTACATCATGCGTATGCTCCCCACTCAAGGCATAGGGAATAACGGTGACGTACATACCTTACAACGGAATAGCCCCAGAAGGAGCAACTCTCCTAAGAACACGTACATCTACAAGTAAAAAAAGGAAAAGAGCAGGGCAAACGGGCAGGAGGAAGGGAGCAAATACTGCAAGGACATCTACTGTTGTGGTAAAATTGTACGCAATTGTGCTACATCCTTCCATATCACTGTTGGGATAGAGTACAAAAGCTCAAAAGGAAACTTGGGAAGAGAAAGACCCAGAAGACCCTCAAGAAACCCATGCACAGAACAGCTCTGGGAAAACAACATCTAATTTGTAATGCTTAGTAAATGCATGGACAGAGGTCCAAGTACCAGGATGGAATTGGTATCCAATCTTTTGAAAAGAAGCCATGGCCCTGGTAGAATGAGCCTTTACGGAGACAGAAAGGCTCTTCCCATGAAAGCAGTAACAAAAAAAAATGGCATTAGAGATCCATGAAGAAATGGTTTGCTTAGAAGCAGCCAAACCTCGAGATGTAGGATGAAAGGAAAAAAAAAGTTGCTCAGACTTGCAAATGGCCTTAGTCTTATCCAAATAATATCCGAGTTGTCTATGCAAATCCACGGTGTGAAGGACCTTCTCATTAGCAGACTGTGGAGAAGAAAAAAGGATGGCAAATTAATAGACTGATTAAGAGACAATTCATTAACTACATTGAGTATAAAAAAAGAATTAGTAAGAAGAGACACCCTGTGCCTATGAAAAACTAAAAATTAAATTCAGATATACTCTTAGCTGAAGTAAGGGCCAAAAAAAGAACAGTCTTCCATGTACAATGCTGTAAGGAAGCTAAAGCTGCAGGCTCAAAAAGAGCCTAAGTCAAATTTTGAAGAACAAAATTATGGTCCCAGGAATGTTGAATAGGCTTCCTGGGAGTTCTGATATGAAGGACACCTTTAAGAAATTGTCTGACCTCAATTCTACAGGCCAGAGGAGGAGCTAAAGGCAGACAAGCAGAAATAGCTGTAAGGTAAGCTTTAACAGAAGAGTATGCTAACCCAGCATGGAGCAATTCATACAAACAAGAGAGAACCAGAAGGATCTTCAAAGAACATGGATCCTGGTTACAAACAAGTCACTAAACAGAAAATCTCTTCCATTTGGACACACAGGATTTCCTGGTAGTGGGTTTCCTGGCCTCCTGCAGAATCCTAAGGATGTCTTCAAGAAAAAAGTACCTAAAAGGGATCAAAACCTTATCACGCACAATGTCAGTTTAACAGTGGACAAGTGAGGATGGATGAGAGACCCCTTGTCTTGTATGAGTTAGATCCACCCTGAGAGGTAACTTGTGGTGACTGCCCTTGGCTATGTGCAGACGAAGAAGGTACCAATGCTGTCTGGGCCAAAAGAGATTCACCAACAAGATTTTGGGGGAGTCTTGCTCTACCTTGAGCAGAAACCTTGGAAGCAAAGTAAGGGAAAGCACAGAAAAACATCCTCTCCCAAGAAAAAGACAGGGTGTCCACCTTACAAGTCAGAGGACGTGGGACTCTTGGGCAAAAAAGAGGAAGTTGTCTGTTCAAAGGGGAGACAAAAAGACCTACCTGAGGTGTACCCCATTGATGGACAATGTACAGAAACACATCTCTGTGAAGCATCCATTCATGAGCCTGTATTTCAGACCTGGTCAAAGAGTCTGCCACTATGTTTTGCTCTGAAGGAAGGTATACAGTCTGAAGAGTCACCTGATACTGGACAGCTAGATCCCAAATTTGAAAAGCTAGCCTGCAAAGAAGGTAGGACCATGCCCCCCCCCCCTTGCTTTTTGATGTACCACATCACTGTGGTATTATCTGGAAAGATTTTCAGAGACCCCGGAAGAAAACGGGAACGAAAGGTCTGAAGTGTGAAAAAGAGAGCTCTCATCTCCTTGATACTGATATGGTCTTGACCTCTGATGAGGGGACCAGAGATCTCTGACCTTGAGAGGACCAAAAGAGGCTCCCCATCCCATTTCTGAGGCATCTGAAAAAAGTTCCTGAGAAGGAACCCGGGGCCGAAAAAGAGGTTCCAGGTTGAGAGACAGCTGATGAGTCCACCACTGAAGCTTAAGCTTGAGGCATGGAAGAAAACAGTAGAAAATCTAGAGAATGACAGTGTTGGAGCTAAAAATGACTTTAGGAACCACTGTAGCTTTCTCATATGAAACCTGGCAAGATGTAGTATAGGAATGGTGGAAGCCATGAACCTGCCTGGCTGTAAGTGAAACCTGAGGAAAAAGGGATTGAAAAAAGGTGATCAGAGAAGAGCCTTGGGAGGAAGCGGGAAAGCCAGTACAGGAAAGTCCTCGAGCCAGAACCAGAGAAACAAACACATGATCCTGAGAAGGAACTAGGACTGACCTCTGGAAGTTCAATGTTAACCCCATGCTTTGTATGAGGCAAACAGCATTGTGGAGGTGCTGAAGCAAGGTCTGGGGAACAAAAGGAGAACCCCCCCCCCCATCTCTTGTCTGAGGAGTCTGCAAAGAGCTCGAGTGGGAGCTGGAGCTTGAAAATGCAGCCCTGGGTTGAAAGTGAGTTGATGAATCCACCACTGAAGTCTGAGTTGAAACAAGGGAGGGAGAGGAATAGAAGTCCAGGGGGTTGCAATGTTGAAGCTACACTGACTTGAGGTACCATTGTAGAATTCTCAAATGGAGCCTAGCCAAAGGAAGCATAGGAATGATGGAAGCCATGAACCCAAGGGCCCTAAGAAAGTCCATGGTCATGACTTAGTCCAAAGAAAGAAGAGACTGGAAATATGCAATACGAGACACAGCCTTGAGGGTGAGCATGGGGATTGTCTGGATCCTGCAACCCAGGGAAACATGATCCTGAGATGGGGTCAAGAAAAGAAGTTAGGTACTTACCATAACATTCCATCTGTGTTGTTGATCTTCATTCTTTCCTCACGAATGGGTTTGGATCTGATTTGTCTGATCTAACTCAGCTGATGCTACAGTTTGCAGCCACCAGATCTCTCGAGCTTCTCCCTTACCCACAATGCACCTTGCCAAATATCTCAGATCTTGTTTGCTGCTATATAGTGTAAAAGGTAGAGAGAAATTCAGGAAGTCATATCCAAAGTCATATAAACGTGTAAATGTAACCATTCAGAGACCATGCAACTCCTTGTTCTTCCAGAAGTCATGGATGGGGGTAGGTGGGAGGGGATGTGAGGAAAGAATGAAGATCGACAACACAAATGGAACTTTATGGCAAGTACACAACTTCTTTAACTGATGTTGTCAATCTTCATTCTATCCTCACAAATGGAACAACGTCCCTAGCTGCTTGAATACAGGGGGGGACTCAAAGAAGGATATTCCTGAACACCATAGAACCAAATGATGCCCTACCTCTGGAGACCAGATCCAATTTGTAATGAGTGATAAAGGTATGAGGAGTAGCCCAAGTTGCTGCTCCACAAATGTCATCCATAGACATCCTAGACTGGAAAACTGTGGAAGTAGCCACATATCTAGTGGAGTGTGCTTTTAATGAATGTGTAAGAGAAATGCCTAATTTATTATAGACAAAGGAGATGCAATTTGTTAACCACTTTGATACAGTAATTTTAGAAAGTGATTTTCCCAACTTTGGTACAGAAAAGGAAAGAAACACTTGATCTGCTTTCCTGATTTTTTTCTGTTCTATGCAAATAGAAACTCAACTGTCTGTGAACATCCAGTAAATGTAAAGTGTATTCTTCTTTGTTGGTAAAATTAGGAAAGAATACTCGCAGATTAATAGAACTATTTATGCTGCATTCTGACACCACCTTTGTAAGAAAGGATGGGTTGGTATGTAAGGTCTCTCTATCTTTGTGGAAAACCAAGTATGGAGGTTTAGAAGATAATGCTTGGATCTCAGAAATTCTTATGGAAGTAATGGCAACAAAGAAGACCATTTTCCATGAAAGAAATTTAAGGTCACATGTAGCTGCTGGTTCAAAGGGAGCTTGTGTTAGAAACTGTAGCATCAAATTTAGGTCCAATGGAGGAACAGAGTCTTTAAAAAGAAGCTTCAGAAGGAGTGTTCCTTTCAAGAAGGCCTTGCTCAATTTGTGAGACGCAATGGGTGTGCCCATACACTCCTGTATGGTAATTAGAAATTGCTGCTAACTGTACGTAATGGTTGAGGTGATAGCACCGTTTTGAAAAAAGTGAGCAAGGAAATTTAAGATGCGATAAATAGAGGAGGAAAAATGGTCAAGTTTATGCTGCTGAGCCCAAATGGCAAACCTTTTCCATTTACTTGAATATGTTTTCCTTGTTGAGGGTTTACAGGAAGACAGAATTATATGTCAGATAGGTGATGAGAGCATAGATTGTCTGGTTACTAAGGGAACTAGAGAAGCCAAGTAGTCAGCTTGAGGTTCTGTATATCCAGGTGTGACATGCACGTCAGGTGAGACAGGAGACAGATCTACGTTCTATGATGGTTGAACCAGGTGGGGCCATAGGAAGGGAAATCAAATTTGTTGAGGCCAATAGGGGGCAATGAGGATCACTGTGCTCTTTGACCTGGCAGCTTTCTGTAGAAATTTTGGAATCAATGGGATTGGTGAGAATGCATAAAGGAGACCGGGGTGCCAATCGTGAAGTAGAGCATCCCTTGTTGACTGTCCCAGTGGGGGAATCAAGGCAAAGTAGTTGCTGCACTTGTTGTTTAGGGGAGAGGCAAAAAGATCGCAGTATGGTTGGCCTCACTGATGGAAGCTCTCCTCCGCCACCTTCTTGTTGAGGGACCACTCGTGTGGAAGCTGTATGCACTTGCTCAGTTTTTCCGCAATCACGTTGGATCTCCCCGGAACATGCGTCGCTTCAAGAAAGTAGCCTGAAGATATCGCCCACTACCAGACCCTGAGTGCCTCTCCACACAGTGAGTAAAGATCTGGTTCCCCTGTCTGTTGATGTACCAGATGACTGGCATGTTGTCCATTTGAATCGTATTTGTCCCAGAGGGAAGAACATCTTGAAATGCTCACAACGCCAAGAGTACTGTTCTCATCTCTAGAACATTTACATGTAAATTGGCCTCTTCGGTGGACCAAGTACCCTGGACTGTCCTCCCCAGATAATGCCCTCACACCCTATCTGAGAATTATCTGTGGTCACTACAACCTTGGGCTGCTGGGGAAAGAATGGATGGCCATGGAGCAGTTCAGCAGAATGAATCCACCAATTAAGACCTCTTCTGCACGTATTGGTTATTTTTATCTGATATGACAATTACTGATGGAGAACTGACCATTGGGTAGCAAGCATCAACTGCAGGATCTGCATGTAAAATCTGGCCAATGGAACTAAGGTTATCACTGCAGCCATGAGGCCTAGAGTTCTGTGGACTGTGAGGACTGAGATTGATGAATTGTCTCCAATATTCTTGACCTGTGACATTACAGACAGAGCTCGGTGAGGTGGAAGAGAGGCAACAGCCGTGCTCGTGTTGAATAGTGCTCCAATAAATTCCAGTGTCTGAGTTGGTTGCAGTTATGATTTGTTGTAATTTATGGTGATTCCTGGGATAGCACAGGTGTGGAAAACCTGATCTCTTGACTGTATGAGTTGATGCCTGGTTGGAGCGGTAATAAGCCAGTCGACCAGGTAGGGAATCCCTGCAGTCTGAAGTATGCTGCTACTACTGCCATCCATTTGGTAGGCACCCTGGGGGCTGTGCTGAGTCCAAAGGGCAGTACTCTGAACTGGTAAAGACTGGTGCCCAGCCGCAAGCGTAGGTACTTCCTGGACCGCCTGTTCATCTTTATATGATAGTAGGCATCCTGGAGATCTATTGAGTACATCCAGTTGTCCTTGCCCAGAAAAGGGAGAATGGACTGAACCGTGACCATTTGGACCTTGGTTCATTGAACAGATTTGTTTAGATTTGTGAGATCCACAACTGGTCACCAGTCACTTATTGTTTTTGGCACTAAATAGAATGTTGAGCAAGTTCCTGATCTTATCTGGCATAGTGGGATCTCTTGGATGACTCTTTTTTTTCTAGCAGCTTTTGAATTTGAACTGCTGCTTGATCCCTCTGACTGGGTGGAACATTGGGTATTTCCTGGGAAATGGGGGGTGGAAGGGAAAATGGTACTATAGAACCTCTGGATATAATCCTTTGCACTCAAGTATTGTTTATTAATTCTAGCCAGCCTCTCTGGTGCAGGGACGATCTTCCACAGACTGTCTCCATCGGTGGATAGTCAGGCCTCCATTCAGGAGTGCTGGTAGAGTTTATTAAAGAAAGACTCTTGTGAACCCTGGTTTTGAGGGTCATCTCTTCTATGAGGTTGACGACGTCCACTGGAGTTCCCCCCTCTGCCTCGGGAGGCACTTTCTCCAAGTGTGTCATGGAATGGACCTTGGAATTTTTTGAACCACATTTTCCAGCCACTCCTTTAATTCCTGGAGAAGGATCACTGGGGGAGGGGCTGAAAAACATATGCCCATAGCAGACAAGGGCTTGCCATCTTTCTCACACCTGGAGAGCATTTCTTTTACATTAGGGCCTAAAAGGGTTGTTCTGTCAAAGGAAGCACTGACGAAACTGGTCTTAAATTGCTCTGCAAAGTCACATAAGTGCATCAAGGCATGCCTCCTCTGGGAAATACCAGAACCCGCAACTCTTGAGGTTCCTTCCGCTATGTTGGAAATTAACCTCATGGATCTATTGGGAATAGCCTGGAGCGTTGCCAACTGAGAAATTGCAGAATCCTTAACTTCTGCAGATTCAGTTCATGACAGAGTATGTGATAACTCATTGGTCAAATCTCTATGAAGTCTAACAAAATTTGCCAGATAGTTCAGCATTTATAATGCAAAGGTCACTGAAGCAAAGAAATGCTTCTTCCATCTGTCCATTGCCCGCAACTCCTTGTTGGGGGGATAGAAAGTGGAACTCTCATTAGCTAGTTGCTTCTTTGTGGCCACTGCAATGACCATGGCATTAACTGGAACCCCTTTTCCCCAAAACTGACTGTCCACAAGTGGTGCCATTATCCTGTTCCTTCTCTGAGGTATTGGTTCTATGGAGTCAGGCTCCTTCCACACCCACTTAAAGAAAGTACAGTTTTGTACCTACCATAAATGTAAATGTTCGAGTGTTCACCCTGCTGCAGTCATCACACTTGGATTATCCTGCCGTCAGGCGGTCCCGCAGTCGGCCCGAATTCCAAAGTCTTGGTCCGGCGGCGGTTGCTGTCACTTCTTCCCTGACGTCAGTGCGCCAGGGGTATATAAGTGGCATCCGACGCCATTTTCTTCAGTTTTTCTTGCCCCAGATGTCAGGTGCCACCAATAGGTAGGCAATATATATATATATATATATATATATATATATATATATATATATATATATATATATATATATATATATATATATATATATAGTTATATAAAAATAAAACAATACCCTTAGGCGCAAGCAAATACACCACAGAGGTAGCATAGGATAGAGTGGTAGAGATAAGTTCAGCTAGTTCAGAGGGGATGGAGGGAGGTGTAACCTGGACTGCAGCAGGATGAACACGCGAACATCTACATTTATGATAGGTACAAAACTGTACTATGTTCATCATGTTACCCTGCTGCAGTCATCACACTTGGGTTGAATCCCAAAGCTAAGGATGGGAGGTGGAGTCTAACAGGGTTAGAAGAAGCTAGTAAGCCAGCAGAACTGCAGTGACAAAACCAGCTCTAGTCTTAGAGTATAGAGGTAAGTGATGGTGCTTGGTGAAGGTGTGCACTGAACTCCAAGTAGCAGCTTCCAGAATATCCTTAGTTGGCACTCCCCTGAGAAAGGCTGCTGATGTAGCTGTAGCCCTGGTGGAGTGGGACCTAATGTTAGCAGGTACTGGTTTCCCATGATGTGTGTAGCAGAATCGTATGCAATGCCCTATCCATTTAGAAATAGTCTGTTTTGAGATAGCTTTTCCTTGTGATCCTGTAGCATAGGCTACAAAAAGCTGGTCAGTTTTTCTGAAAGCCTTAGTTTTATCCAAGTAGTAACATAATTGCCTGTGAATGCCCAAAGAGTGCAGGAGTCTTTCTCCTTTGTTCTGGGGATTTGGGAAGAAGGTGGGCAAGTGAATGGTTTAGTTTAGGGCCACACTGGATACCACCTTTGGCATAAAGGAAGGATTAGTTCGCAGAGAGACTCTGTCTTGAAAAAGTTGGAAAGGTTCCACTGCCATTAGAGCCTGTAGCTCTGAGACTCTTCTAGCTGAGGTTATTGCTAGTAGTAGGGCAGTTTTCCATGAAAGAAATTTTAAGTCAGCTGAAAAAGCTGGTTCAAAGGGTGGCAATGTAAGCTTTTCCAGAACAAAGTTGAGATCCCAAGTAGGTGTTGGAGCTCTCCTTGGCGGTCTTAAGTTCTTAGCCCCTCTGAGGTACTGTCTTAAGAGTGGATGTGAGAATAAAGGAGGATCCGTGCTGTAATGAGCTGAAATTGCTGAGGCGTGGATCTTAATAGATGAAAAGGAAAGTCCTTTGTGTAACATCTCAGTTAAATATTGTAGAATCTGAGGGATGTTTAGATCAAGGGGATTTAGGCCTTTAGCCTGGTTCCAGGCGCAAAATCTTTTCCATTTATCTGAATATGTTTTCCTGGTGCTGGGCCTCCTGGCCTCCAGAATGACATCCATAACCGCTTTGGATAAAGGTGTTGGCTGGTTGTTTAGGTAATTTGCCATGCAGCCAGGTTTAAAGTCTTGAGCTGGCTGTGTAGAATCTGATTGTCTCGCTGGGTGAGCAGGTGAGGAATTTGTGGCAAAATCCATGGTGGGCCGTGGGCCATGTTCCTTAAAATTGGATACCAATGCTGGCGTGGCCAGTCTGGTGCAACGAGTATCATTTGTAGCCTCTCTAATCTGACTTTCAGCAGTACCTTTGCTAGAAGAGGCAGTGAAGGGAAGGCATACACTGTTAATGTTTTCCAACTGAATGAGAGGGCGTCCACTTTCCAAGCTAGTGGATGGAAGGTCCTTGTGCAAAACTTTTGAAGTTGGTGGTTGTGGGGGCTTGCAAACAGATCTATGTCTTTGAGCTATCATTGCAAATACCTGTGGATCTAGTTTCCATTCGTGTGGATCCATGATGTTTCTGCTTAGGTCGTCTGCCAATGAGTTTTTCTTTCCTGGCAGGAATTGTGCTTGTAATTGAACATGGTAACACAGTGCAGTGTTCCACAAGGTCATTGCTTGCCTGCATAGAGGGTAGGAATGTGTGCCCCCTTGCTTATGTACCACATGACTGTGGTATTGTCCGTCTTTATTAGTAGTTGTCCTGGGTGTAGAAGGTCCTTGAAAGCTGTTAGGGCATTCTGTACTGCTAGCATTTCTTTTTGATTGATATGCAGATGCCTCTGATCTGCAGTCCATTTTCCCTGAATGCACTGCCCTGCCATGTATGCTCCCCAAGCATAGTCCGATGCATCTGTTGTCATAGTTTGCCTGGCTGTGGGTAAGGTGAAAGGCTGACCCTTGTTGAGGTGACATGCCTGTGCCCACCATAGAAACTCCTGTTGAAGGCAGGGAATGAGTGGAATCATTGTTTCCAAGCTGTGGCTGTGCTGAGTCCATACACTTTTCAGTTACCATTGTAATTTCCTCATATGCAGTTTTACAAATGGTATTAGTAGTATGCAAGATGCCATGAATCCCAAGGCCTGCAGAATTTTTCTTGCAGGGAGTTGGGTCTTCGTTGCCATTATTTTGAAGTATTGAAACAGCTGTTGTTTCTTGACTGGCATGAGATAAGCCATCTGGGCCATTGTATTCAAGCTGGCACCCAGGAATATTATGTTTTGTGAGGTCATTAGTTTTGATTTCTTTTCGTTTACTGTGTACCCTAGGCAACTTAGAATGTGTTTGACAAATGCCAGATGCTTTAAAAGAATGTCCTTGCTTTCTGCTTGAATAAGGCAGTTGTCCAGGTATGGGTATATTTGAATTCCTCTTTGTCTGCAGTATGCAATTACTGGTGCCAGGCAATTTGTGAAGACCCTGGGCGCAGTAGATAAGCCAAAGGGCAGTGCAGAGAATTGATAATGCGTTGAACCTGCAATGAAGCGGAGGTATCTTCTGCAATTTTGTCTGATAGGGACATGCAGGTATGCCTCCTTGAGGTCCAAAGTGACTAGCCAAGCATTCTTGCCCAGCATGGGAAGAAGCTGCTGTAGTGTTAGCATCTTGAATTTTGGTACTTGCAGATAGGTGTTCAGAATTGAAAGATCCAGAATGGGTCTCCATGCTTTGTCCTTTCTTGGGACTAGGAAGAGTCTTGAGTAAAATCCTTGTCCTTGCTCCTGTGTAGGTACCTGTTGAATGACTCTCATGTTCATGAGAGCTGTAATTTGTTTTTGTGCCTCTGCCCATTGATTTGGTGGCAGGTTTGGCATTCCTTTGATCCTTGGTAAGGTATGAAAGTGGAATCTGTATCCTTGAGAGACAATGTTTAGAATCCATTTGTCTTTTGTGATGATGTGCCAGTTGTCTGCAAAAAATGCTAGTTTTCCTCCCAAGGGAGTTGCCAGAAGAGATTTGCTTGGTAGTTTGAGGATAAGAGTCATTGTGTTTGTCTTCTGCTAGCTTGGGGCATGACTTCTCCTCCTTTCTGGGTAGCAGAACCCCATTGGCGAGGTTTGTAAGGGCCCTGTGACTGACCTCTGCCCCTTGGGCGTCTGTATTTGCCCCTCTGTGATCTGTCTGAAGCTGGAAAGGACCAGTTTTTTGTTGGCCAATTTCTGCTGAAACGAGGGGGTTGTACCTGCAAAAAATCCTTGACCGTTTGCATAGACTTTGCCTTAAACTCCATTTTCTTTAAAACCTCTTCTGCTTTGACACCAAATAATACATCCTGCTGTAAAGATGCATCCAATAATTTTGCTTTAACATGGTCAGGGAGGGTTTGTTCTTTTAACCAAGCATGTCTCCGTATGACAGAGCCAGTAACAGCTGCTCTACAGGAAGCTTCCAATTAATCAAATCCACATTGTAAAGTATGTTTGCCCACCTGTTCAGCTGCATGCAACAGATCCTGCATTTCCTTGAATTCAGGCTGTTCAGAATGTGTGCTCATTTTTTGTTTTAACTGTGACATTAGGAATTGTTGATATTTCAACATGTGAAACTGGCAATTTAATGCTCTCATAGCCAGAGTTGCTGAGGTGTATATTTTCTTTCCCCATCTATCTAGGGCTCTGGAATCCCTTTCAGAGGGCACAGGAGTTTTAGCCATAGAAGCTTTTGCTCCCTTAGGACCCTGGGAAATTGTTTCTGGGTCAGCTACAGTGCTTTTATAAAGCAATTTGTGTGAGTCAGGTACTCTGTTGTATCTGTCTGGTTTGGCTGGAGCAGGAGGTAGAGAGTCTGAATTTAAACTAGACTCCAAATAAACATCATTCACAATATCTAAAACAGGAGGGATAGCAAGAGGTCTGTGCTGGGGTAGTAAAAGGAACTCTCGGAGCCTTTTCTTAGAATCTGCGTAATCCTGGCCTTCCCAGTGGAACTGTTCCCTCATATGTAAAGTTTCCCCAAAAGAGTAGTCTTCAGGGGGAGATGCTGAGGGAATAGAGTCTTCAGCATCAGAATCTTCATAAGGTGGAAAAGTGTAATCCTGTTCCATAGAAGAATCTGAGGAGAGAGAAACTTGGTCAGAGGATGCATAATCCTCCTCTTGTCTTGGTCTTTTATCAGGAGGGGGATGGGAACCCCTGATAAGGGTAATCAAATCTTCAGCCATCTTAAGCATCTGTTTCTTAGGCATGGGGCCTTGAACTGTAGACTGATGTACAGTTTTCTTTGGTTTTAAAGGAGTTTTAAGCTTAGAATAAGATTTAATGGTGAGTGCAGTCGGACTGAAGACACCTTCTGCAACCGAAGGTGTTTCCACTGCACCGGTGTCTAGCTCTGCTCCGGTGTCGGTAGATGGCTGCATCGGCCTAGTAGACTCTGCTTGGGAATCCGCAGCTGTCTGGGGTTCCAGTTCTGCGGTCGTCAGGGGCTGCGTAGGAGCCTCACTGAAAACCGGAGAACCGGCGACAGGCCCAGCTAAGGCCTCGGGGTTTGGCTTATCCCTAGGCTGCCTGTCCTTATCCTTGCGTTTTTTATGAATGGCGGTCGTCGGCTGCTCCGACGGCATGATATAATTAAATTTCCTACCAAAGTAATGCCGTGCGAAGTCAAAATGGCGTTTGATAGTTTGTTTATTAAAGCTAGCGCAAAACCGACAACCTGTGACGTCGGTGTCTGGGCCTAGGCAAGGAATACAAAAGGAGTGCAAGTCCTTATGAGGTATTTGCTTCCCACAAGAAATGCAATTGTTAACTTTTTGTGACATCGGACTGAGGCAAGAAAATGTTCCCCAATGGGGTACTTAGCTTTATTGAAGACTTCGGACTGAAATTCAAAACGAAAATCTCAGGTGTCGGCCAACCGGCACTTGCGAACTGCTTCTGCTTCAGGCACCGCGCGGCAAGAAAGACTGAAGAAAATGGCGTCGGATGCCACTTATATACCCCTGGCGCATTGACGTCATGGAAGAAGCGACAGCAACCGACGCCGGATCAAGACTTTGGAATTCGGGCCGACTGCGGGACCGCCTGAAGGCAGGAAAACCCAAGTGTAATGACTGCAGCAGGGTAACACGATGAACGTCATGTCTATGAGCTCATCAGCAGGCGGAGGAGTCACCCAGGAAGTAGAGGGTCTTGTACTGAAAGCCTCCAGAAGAACGGATTCCTCTGGCATAGGGTTGGAGGATGCCCAGCCACCTCTCTGTTTCAGGATCTCTAGTACATCCCCAAAGGGAACATCTTCAGGAGGTGATGGTGGGGAGCATTCGCCTTCGTCGAAATCCATGTCTTTGGTAAATGACTCCTGCGGGGAGTCTAGGTGCTTCCTCTTGCATGTCCTTTTCCTGGGTACTTCCTCAGCGGGATGCTCTGGGGAAGTCTCAGAAGAGGAAATCACAATTCCCTGACAGGACACTTGAGATTTTATTACAGGATGTCCCCATGGAGAGAGCAGTTGAGAGTCCAGATGCTGGGGCATCATAGAATGGGTAGGATCCAAGTGACAAGGTTCCGTAAGGGCTGCTGAGGCAGCAAACACTCTCTTCGCAACCTCAAAGACAGAACTCAAAGGACCTAGACAGAGGCTCTGATCTGAGAAAATCAGGTTTCAGAATCATCACCTCCTTCCGATCCATCAGCACCATCCCTGAGGAGAAAGCCAGAGCCAAAATGTCCAGTGCTGAGACACTGAGGAACAGAGACAGCTCTGAAAATTTCGAAGTCAAATGCTGCATCCTGGACCCTGCAAGGCAGACTTCAGTTCCGAGAGCTCTCCTGATCTGAAAATATAGGAGGACTCAGAGAAGATGTCAAATCTGAAGAAATGGAGATCCTTGGATCCGAGACTGACGGATCCAGATGACTGGGATCCTTATACTCTAAGACAGCAGATGGAGTTAGAAGAGGAACTTGCAGGGGTGGTGTGTTGGAAGTTGGGACTACCTGACTTAGAGGGGTAGGTGCCGAGAGAAGGCCAATCTGTCCCTGTACTGACAGAATCTTCCTCACCACTCTCTCCACAACTTCTTCTGTGAGACTTGTAGCAGAACAAGCAGAATAAATGGAGGGGGATGCTGGTCTCTGCAGAAAAGGAGATGGAAGCTTTTTTGGTATTGGGTCAACCGACAGACGGCTATATAGTATGAGGGCAATAGAAAATCTCCAAAGGCTGTGTCTGATCCAACTTTGATTGAGCCGGAACTGCTGAATTTGTTTTTGAAGTCGTAGGATCCAGAGGAACAGTCTGATCCAAAAGTTTCATCTTTTTCTGATCTGTGGTTGAGACCAGATGTTTAGCACTCTGTTCCCATGAGGAGACCACGTAAGATTTTGACGAGGAGAAAAGCTTCCCCTTTGTAGACTGGGATATAGCTTCTCCAAAGGAAGAAGGAAGGAGACCGTTTAATATTAACTTATTTTTACATTCAGTTTAGGCTCGCGGATTGAATCCATGACAAATCGAGCAATCTTCCTGTAAATGTAATGCACCCATGCAATATACGCAAAGGGAGTGTGTGTCTGAGATAGGCAACTTATGTCCACATTTGGAACATTTTTTGAATCCTGCAGGTTTGTCACTCATTGTGTATGTATATTTCTATAATGACTATAGATAAAAAAATTCAAGATAAGGAAAAGAAAGAATAGTAAGCAACCTTTTTTTTTCTTTTTCTTTTTTACAGGCTGAAGAAGGAAGGACTATGAATACCAGCAGTGGTAACGAGAACTATGACCAGGTCATAAGAAAGAGGGAGATACTAACAATGTGGCACCAAGGAGACTGAAGAAAAACAAATGAAAAGATTACAACCTTCAAGTTTCAAAGAGGAGAAGGGGAGGCAAGGAAATACCAACAATGGTAAGTCGGAAAGGCAATGAAGTCATAAGGACAAGCGAGAAAACAGAAAGATGAAGACTGTAAACCACAAACAGTGAAAAACAGTAAGGACTAAATGGATGCAATGTAAGCTAAGGAGAAAAAAAAGTTGGTAAGAGTTTTAAGAAAAAAAACCCTTTACTTATCTAATAGGCTTGAGAGAGACTGGTAGACCACTTTGATTATCTAGAAATGGCACATGAGATCTGAGGTATTCGGCAAGTTGCATTGTGGATAAGGGAGAAGCTCGAGAAATCTGGTGGCTGTGAGCTGTAGCATCTGCTGAGTCAGATCCGACGGATCAGACCTGAACCTATTAGTGAGGACAGAATGAAGACTGACAACATCAGACTTGATTTTTACAAGTTTAAGGTGTGGCCCCTGGCTCTGTAAGAGAAAAATAATGAACTGGAGATCTTGAAGCAGAGCCTTGGGGGGAGGAAGCCTGAATGAGTAAATTGTCCAGATAAGGAAATATCTGAACCCTCTTCATCCTGCAAAAAGCAATCACAGGAGTTTTACTGTATATCTGTATAATCTGTGCAACTGTTTTTTAATCTCCTTTTTTGTCTTTTAGACCTGAATATCTGTTACTGTTTGTGACCTTTTGAGCTTGTAGTGAAATATTTTGTCTAGAGAGGCCTAGCTGTTTTCTTTATGGCAGAAAGAATCAGTCTAGTTTGATCTAGCTAAAAGCATTCCTGCAACACTGTTATTTTTGATTGGATAATTGGGCTGGATTCTGTTTCTCTGCCTTTAATAGCCAGTGTTTTAAACCAGTTGTACTTATTTGCTCAAGCTGTTCAAAGCTGCAGTGTGAGGCCTTCTGCCATGTGCTCTGCTGTGATAATGGAAAAAGATAAGTGCTTATTTTCAACTGTTTTCTGCATTTCTGTTTTACTGTATATATGTGTAATCTGTGCAACTGTTTTTATTTGTCCCACCCACCCATGCAGCTGTTGTGGTGGTCTTAAGTCTTGGTGGCTTTGAGTTGCCCACCTCCAGAATAAAGTTGATACTGGACACTCCCCCAATCACATTATATCAGCTCATTCTACTGTTTAGCAAACTTAGCAAAGGCCCACCCCTTTAGCTTCTGAACCTTGAATTATCTTATTATCTTCTGTCTCTTCATTTTCTACTAAAAAAAAAATAACTGTACCACTTTCTACTTCATTTTGCTGATTGTGCTTAGGAGTTCAACTCCATTTAGTTTGCAGTATTTATTACTACTTGCTGGTAGCCTCACTGAATTGATGACAGCATTCTACTGAATCGCTGCTTTATTTGTGCTGTCTGTTACTGTTGCAATTTGTGAGCTACTGTTTCAAAGCAACTACTGATTAACTATTTCATTGCTATCTACTGCAATTGATTACTGCTTAACTGCATTTTACTTCATTTCATTGCTGTTTAACTGTATTTTTTCATACTGAGAGTGCTATTCTTTTGACTATAAGTGATTAATCTGTGTCTCATTGTGAGTTTGTTCTTACTGAGTTCTTAACCTTAATATTGATTAGCATAGTCTAAATGCAGGTCTGTGGCATCTAGAGCTTCAGCTGCATGGTTTTAACCCTTTTTAAGGTATTCCAGCTACAAGTTTTCCCTTAGTAGCACTTGTGTTATCATCTAGTAGTACTATTCGTAGACCTTCCTCCCTTTACCCTCATAGCGCTTTCAGTTTCTGACAAATATGGACAGACAATTTCCTTCAGTTTCTCCTGCCAGACTGGTCGATATAGGCATCCTGAGACAGTGTAGCAACTGCCTTATGTACATGGACAATCCTCTACTACTACCACCTAGGAACACAATTTGTGAGAGATGCATTTACATCAAGCACCTAGTGTCATTGCACTGTCCCCCACAAACCAGTATACCTGGCACTGAGAAGGCTGGCAACACAAACAACACACCTCAAACAGTACCCACACCTACACAACACGCCCCCACATATGTGGAGGTCCACAACAAAAGCATACCCAAACAAAAGAGACCTCCGAGGCATAAACACATGTAAACTCCACTGCCCAATACACTACACACCATGTATACTCCATACATCTGTCTCTCACAGCCACTAAGGCCTAAACATAAACCCAACATATTAGTCATAGGAGACTCCATTGTGAGACACACAGATGTGCTCCTCACCAGGCTGAATAAGCAGAAAGTCACAGTTAGTTGTCTGTTGGGTGCCAGAATCTGCCATACCACCAATGCCCTCAAGTCTCTTGACAGATACTGTTATGACTCTGTCATAGTCCATGTTGGAGTGAATGACTTGAGACATACTTCCCTGGATTATATGAAGAGAAACATGATCGAGCTCACTGAGTATGCATTTCAGACAGGTATGTCCTTAGCCTTAAGCAGCATACTACCGTCACCCAGAATGATGCCTCAGTACAAACAGAAAATGATTGACTTTAACAACTGGCTTAGTTTCTAGTGTCATTCAAAGGGGATCCAGTACCTGACAGCCTGGGATGACATGACCGACAAGCCACAATGCTTTGCCAGAGATGGCCTGCATCTATCTCCCTTGGACTTCAGGCTCCTGGCAAAGGCTATTGCCTCCCCTATAGTGCCTTTTTAGGCAATGCCATGAGGTCAAAACTATCAACAAGAAAATTTCATCAAAACGTAAACTAAAGGTCATGCTGCTAAACGCTAGGAGCTTAAACATGAAACTGCACTCATTGCAAGCATTCTTAACCCTGGAAGAAGCTGACATTTGTGTAGTCACAGAAACCTGGTTCAAAGCTGCGGAGAGCACCCCAGCCATATCAGGTTACTCATCCTATCATTCATTCAGACCCCTAGCCATGGGCAGCAAAACAAAAGGAGGTGGAGTTGCAATATATATAAAAGACATACACACCTCTAGGCTGGTCAAACAGTATGATGCACAGGAAATACTCCAGGTGCAGTTTACAACTGACAAGACCCCTATTCAAATTATAGCTAGCTACAGGCCTCCAACTCTGACTCAAGATGCCCACTTCACCTACCTGGACCTCTTTGAATCTATCAAGATTCAACCCTTTACCTTGATCCTGGGCGACTAAATATCCAACCACAGACTGGAAGAAACCCTCATGCCAAAACACAAATGCTCAGATATTCCTTGATTTCGTCAATGCAAATGCCTTGGACCAGTTGGTTGACACCCCCATAAGAGGTGAAAATATTTGGAATTAACCAACATGAGTAACCCCACTGCAGCATCCCTACAGTGTCCTCATCCCTGGTAAGATCCGACCACAAAGCAGTCACTTTCGAAGTCACCATCTTCCCTGACCCCCCCCCCCCCCAGCTAGGGTCAAACAAAAAAACTTCTCAAAAGCTGATTACAACCTTTGGGAGAAGGTATAAACAGCTTCAGAGCCCCCTCCCCCTCCACAGAAACTGGCACATATGTCCAAACTTACACCAAATAACTATATAAGCATTTATACAGCTGCATGGAATCAGGAATACCAGATAGGGTGTGATCATCCTCCTCAAGGAAGAGTAAACCTGTCTGGTAGACATCTACAATAAATAAACTCTATAATAAGAGGAAAAAAATGCTGTCCAGGACCAAGAAGGTGCAGGTGTCTAATTGGAGGCTTTCTTTATATATATCCACAATCTCAAGGGAAGCACACAGATCTGCTTAGAACTGGTGGTCAAGGACACCACATACACAAGTCCTGTAGATATAAGCCAACCGACTGGCAGGCAGGTTCAGTGAAAACTTCACTCCTCTGCCCCCCCCCCCCATCAGTAAAACAGGACATCACTAGTACCTGACCCCCTCCCCCTTATCTCTAGGGAGCAAGTCATCACTGCCCTCTCAAAGGCAAAAAATACAGCCTCCATGGGACCTAATAACATCCCAGGCTGCATCCTACATTAACTCAGGCAGGAACTTGCAGCACCATTAGGTACACCATTCAACCAAAGCCTGAGTACTGTCTTCGTCCCAGCCAAGTGGAGGACAGCTACTATCATCCCTTTGCCCAAAAGTGGAGCATCCACCAATCCAGGAAATTATAGATCTATTAGCCTAACTAGCCTGATCTGCAAGGTCATGGAGCAGATTATCATGGACCTCATTAACAAGGACACTGGCAACCTCCAGACACTTGATCCCACACAGTTTGATTTTGTCAAGGGGAGGTCATGCCTGTTAAATTTAGTCGACTTCTTTGAGACCGTCACCAAGGCCATAGACAAGAGGAAGACGAAGTACACTGCCTACCTTGACCTGACCAAGGCCTTCGATACTATTCCCCACTCAGGTATAATAGATAAACTCTCTACTAGGCATCAATCTAGATGGTTAGCAAACTGGTTCACTGACAGAACCCACCTAGTCAAAATAGGGGAAGCCACCTCAAGTAGTAGACCAGTAACAAATGGTGTACCCCAGGGATTGGTATTGGGGCCTCTGCTGTTTGGGATATACTTCTCAGAGGTGCAGGCCAAATCTAGTGGGCTATGGCTGACCAAGTTTGCAGATGACTGCAAGCTGGGTGCTGTTATCAATTCTCCTAGTGATGTGGACATCCTCCAAGAGGGTCTCACCAAAACAAATGACTGGTGTCAAAACATGGCCTCAAACTGAATGCCAAAAAAAGCATCATCATCCCTTTTGGGGAGAATGACATCCCCACAAATGATCACATTGATAATAAGGCACTAAGCATGCGATCAGTCGTGAGGGACTTGGGAACCCAGGTTATTAGCAAACTGACTTTTGACCACCATATTGCCTCCATTTTACAGAAAGCTTTCTACATGGCCCACCTCATTAGTAAGGGTATCTCATCCAGGGACAAGTTGGTCATAACATCCCTGTATTCTTCCCTTATAAGACCTTATTGAATACAATGACCCTTTCGGCATGTACCTCACAAAGCACATGCGGCAGCTGGAGAGACCACAGAGATTCCTCACCCAGAGAATCCAAGGCCTCAAACATCTACTCTACACAGGCTAAAAGCCCTGACCCTCTACTCAGGCTCCTACAGACTCCTCAGAGCTGACCTCTGTCTGGCATACAAAGCAATCTCAGACCCCATCCTGATGGGACTGCTACATATTCGCAAGTCAAGCTCCACTCGAGTAACCCACATGCGAGACCTCAACCTTGTCTGTGACATCAATAGGATTTGTTGGCAGGACAGATGTGTCCCAGAGACTCCCCCCTTTTGTGGAATAGACTTCCTCTCCATGTAAAGCAGAGTACCTCATTAAACCTTTTAAGCGCAACCTGGGTTACTGGCTGGGGAACATAAAATACACACCTGGGATTCCACCTATGCCCCTGCTGGACAGTGGTATAGGGTGCTGAATTGTTGGAACATGGGCTAAATTCTTGGCTAGGCCTTTAAGGGCCTCAGGGCCAATAGCCTACTAACTTCCTATGATCCTATATGTGAGGTATGTGGAGAAAACCCTTGAGGCAGTAGAAAGGCCAAAGGGCAAAGAAGAGAAGAGAACTAAAAATGCAAAGAAGAAACAGAGAAATGCAAAAACTTCCTGAAAAGGGTATGAATTGGGATGTGAAGATAAGCATCCTTGAGATTCAGAGATACAAAGAAAGCTTGGGGAAGAAGAGGAAATAGGGTCTGAAAGAACAACATTCAATACGAAGGGATCATCAGAAAGTTGTTGAGCTGAGAGAGGTCCAAAATGGGTCTCTAGGTGCCTTCCTTCCTAGGAACTAGAAACATTCTGGAATAAACCCCCCTCCTCTCCTGGGAAAGGGGCACAGCTTGAATGATGTCTTCAGCCAGAAGGCCCTGAAGTAGTTCTGGAAAGAAAGCTATTCCTGTGGAGGCTGAGGGATGCCGAGGAAAGGATTTCCACACCATAAAGTATCCCTGACGGATGACAGACAGAACACAAGATTCTTGAGTGATCCTTAACCAACTGGGAAGGGACAATGAAAGGTGAAGAGATACAGGAATCTGGCTCAGAAAAGGGGGAAGCAAATAGTCAGATAGAACATGGCTTTCTTGAAAAGGAGGTTTCTGAGAACTGGGAGTCTTAGTAGACTTGGCTGGAGGAACTCGCCAAAGACCCTTCTTACCTCTGACAGGAGAGTGAGGGTGTCTGTGAATGAAAGCAGATTTAGATGGATAATTTCTCTGGAACTTAGAAATAGGAGAAACAGATATATGCTTCAATTCCTGCAAGGCTTTACGCTTATCTTGCATGGACTTAAAAAGCTCAGCAGCCACAGAACAGATTCTTGTAATCAAGAGGAGCATCCAACAAGTTAGACTTAATATCATCAGGCAAAGGATGGAAATGAAGCCAAGAGCAACATCTCAGAACAGATTCAAAAGCAGCAGCTCTAGAGGAGGCACCTGCTGCTTCATAGCTACATTTAATAGAGTGGTGGGCTACTTGAAAAGTACAACCCAGTAAAGAGAGGGCTGAGGCCATCCCTTCAGAATCAGGAAGGTCAGAGATAGCCTGAGAAAGAACTGCTAAAACATACCTGGTCATATAAGTCTGGTAGTTAAATAGCTCGAAAGGCTAAAGTGGCAGTAGCAGCATATACCTTCTTGCCCTGCCATTCCATAGCGCTACTGTCCTTGTCTGAAAGTAGTAGTGAAGTAGCAGACAAAAGATTAGAAGCTTTGTCAGAAGCAACAGACCCTACAGAAGGGACAGCAGAGGGACATTTGTAGAGAAATGTACAATCTACAGGCAACTTATAAAATCTGCCAGGCTTCTTAGAGGTTGGAGGTTGAGAATCTGGGGCGACAGAAGTTGCTGAAAAGGTATCCAAAAGGGCAGCCAAGACAGGAGGGACAGCAGAGGGCTTAGGGGACTCCATCTGGAAGAGCTCATAATACCTCTTTTGAATGTCAGAAACCTGAGAACAATCCCATTAAAAAAAGTCCCCAAAAAGAGTTCTTCCTAGGGAGAGTCCAGAGTCTTTTTCCTCAGAGCCATAATTCACAGGAGAAGGGATCTGAGAAGAATATGCCAAAAAAACTTTTCTCCAGAATCCAAGTCCTCCCCAGAGGAGTCCTGCTCTCTGATCTTCATGACTGGGGTAGAGGACCAAGGGGAAACAGGTACAGAAACTCCCTGGGAAGGCTTCAAAGCCATCACTGCATCAAATAACCTCTGGGTAAAATCCTGCCATTCACAGTGGGGAAAACATACTTGTGTTTTTTTTTTTGTTTTCTCTTTTGAGGGATGTCTGCCCTATACACCCTAGGAGGTTCAGACGCTTGCCTACATTTAATTAACATAGTAGGAATCTCCTCCTGAACAAGTATCTGTGGAATCCCCATCAGACCTTCTGAAATTATCAGCCAAGGCTCCCCCTCAACATCTGGAATAGACATCTGCAGAGCCTCCGAGGACATGCCACAGAAGTTGGATCCATGTCTCCCTCTGATATGACTGTGGCAGAAGAATCCAAAGTAACAACTGGGCAATCCTGTGGGCTTTCACCAGCCTTGAGGGAGACATCCAGAGGAGGAGGGACAGCAGCCGAATCAGATCTGACTCTTTTGGCCTTCTTCTTGGCAAGCAGCTGACCTTCAGGACAGGAACAATCCGCCATAGCACCCTGCCCCAGCCATTTAAGATGTTGGCTCTCCAAGTAAATGGACAAGGAGGAGAGACAACTACATAGGGTGTTAGAGACAAAGAGATGGCAGATAGAACACTTTGTATGATCACGAGAAACACCCAAATGCAAGAAACACTGCTTGTGACAATCCTTATAGGAAATCTGCCTCCAGCACTGAAATTTTCCCTTTCTGGATGACATGCAAACCCACAACACTGTAAAAGGAAGAAAAGAAAAGAAGAAACCTGAATGGGGCACTTATCTGAAACACGGCTCAGTAACCAGCACAGAAGCAAGAGCATTCAGACCGATGATCAATGATGGCATTTGGACGATCAGCAAAGAGGTTCTGAGGTATGTATGCCCATACATCACTTTTATGCCCTATGCCTTGAACAGGGAGGATATGTGTGAAGTACCAATGTCTATAAAATCCTACGGCTTTGGTATACTGGCCGGACATAGGACTACCCAAGGCAGGGAATCCCTTTAGTGAACAATAGTGCAACAGTGATATGGAAGGACATCAGATGATCAGCTTGCACAGGGCCAAAAATATAAAAAAAATACTGTATCTGCTTTTCATGGCAATTAGAACCTGCTCCCTGTGCCAGAGGTACCAAGGTTTTATTCCAATTTGTCAGTAGGCTTACCTGGTCAACAAACAGGTAAAGTAAAAATAAAACAAAAAAACCCGTAAATGTGGTCTTACTTGGAAAACAAGTTTCAGCTGTGTATCTTCACCTCTGAGCATGATCTATAATTTTTGATAACTTTATCACAAGAAAAACTTAGAACAGGTGTTCTCTGCAAGCAATCAAGTATGAAAATAAAAAGAGAGCACCAGATGAGGACAGTACAACACAGCTGAAAAATCATAAAATCATAGTTTAATAGATAAGCGTTTTCACGCCACTACAGGCACTTCTTCAGATCATTAAACCAAATAAAATCAGAGACAATTAAATACACAATTAAAATACAGAGTATTCAATGAATCTATCTAAACAATGCACGTGATTTAAGGTATGGTTCTAAAGAAACTGTTTCTTTGGTGCTCTCTTTTTGTACTTTTGGTTTATGTGAGGATGCTATATCCACACCTCGGTTTGTGCATTTTTGTGCTTATTAAGGCCAGTTTTTGCTATTCTGCTATTGAAACAACTATCTGAAAAAAAGGCAAAGTTGTATTCAACTAAATGTATGTTTCTGCAAACATATTTTGCTACTATGAGAAACACATCTGAAGAAGAGAGGGGGTTATATTCTAATCAGCTGAATGTAAAAGACATTCACATATAGCCAACATATCACTGATTAGTGACATGTCAGCATTAAAGCCTTATTTAAAGGGCTAAATGAAAGTCTTTACTAGGGAAAAGGTTTGGTACACTTATGGCCAATTGTTGGTACCAAACCCCCTGTGATAATGGCCCATGCAAATATATGAAGTCTTCCCCAAATGCCTGTTTTGGACAAGGAAGAATCATAATTTGAGGGTGTTTCTGTTTAAAAATACATGGTCTGGGGTACTGTTTCGTTTAAAATGACCTGCCCAGTTTAGGATGTGTGCTTTTTAAGAACTCTGCATAAATGATGTAGGAATTCAGTGATTCAGATAATGTGTATATATTTTGTTTTACAACACAAAATCTTGAAAATTAATGTGTTTGTGCATATTTTTTACTGTGTTATTTTGTGTATCACTTTTTCTGACTGATTGAACATTAATTTAGTTGCTAATGTCTGCTGTTACAGCATATAGTGAGTGGGGTAGGAACTTGACATTAATTAATTACACCACTTCCTCTGGAATGAAATTCTGCACATAAAAGAGCTGGGGCCATATAAACCTATAAAACTGGGTCTTCACTTTTACCAGAAAAGAGAAGCTGGGGCTGAGAATCACCAGTTGCTGCAGCTAGTACTCCTACGGGTGATGACAGTAATGGGGCAATACTACTTTTGGTGGGTGCGGGAATGGGACCTACCTCTGAGTGAATATTCACTGGAGGGATGTTAATGGTGACAGTTCCTGCATACAAAGATAGCAACACTTTTGTCTTTGATTTCCTGCAATTGTACCATTTGAGGAACATCTGTAGGGTCTTTCATTGGCATACCTTCGTGATCTCATTTGAGGTCTTGAAAAAGGTCCCACATCCCAGTATCACAACCTCATTCTATACAGGTAAAGTTCTCTATATGATTTTCTAAACAGATGAGCTTTTAGATGCAACCACTTAGATGAAATAAGGGCTCCAAAAGTTTATAAGAAGAATCAAGAAAGTTTATTTTGCCAATCAAATGCTGTTAATGCAATATTGTGGAGTATCCAGTCGACCAGAGTCGTACAAATATAAATATGACCATCAATCTCATTATTTAACATTCCACTGGCATCATCATCATCAACCCCCTTTTTCTCATTTTCTACATGGTGTTGGTGTGTCACGTCAACTGTCGCCATCTCTTGATTCAGCACTACTCTCGTACCTTCTTCAACAGTCATACCTGAAAGTAGCAGGACTTCTCTCACACAATCCAGCCATCTCTTTTCCTTATTCCAACCTGCCCCAAATCTTCTTCACTACACTGTCTTCTGCGTTTCTGTACATGTGCCTGAACAACGATAATCTGATCTCCTTGACCTTCTCTGCAAGTGGATTTACCTGGGCTTCTGCTCTAATGTCCTTATTTCTTTGTCTGTTCCATAGTGCACATCCTACTACATATTTCAGGAACTTCATCTGCAACACCTCTAGCTTCCTTTACTGCTCTGCCTGCCAAGGTTTCTGTACCATACAGTAGCACTGGTTGCACTACTGTTTTGTACACCTTACTTGTCAGCTTCTTTGGCATCCTTCTGTTACATATTACCTTGACAGTCTATGCCATTTTGGCTGCAGCTCCTCTGATTTTAGCTTTGACCTCTTCATTCAGATCCCCCTTCTCCTCAATCACCCCTCCCAGATACTTGAAGATGCAACTTGTGCCACTATTTCCCCTTACAGCTCAATTCTCAGTTCTCAACTTCTTCCAATTTCACCATTTGCCTCTACTTACAGCTAACTTATCTGTTCTCAGTTTTATCCTGTGTGCTTATAGTTTTGCATGCCATTCCCCTATCCTTTGCTGAAGTTTTTGTCCAGAGTATGCCTGTAACGCCACATTGTCTACACACAGCAAAATTTGTTGATCTGTCCCCAGTGACCTGCTAATGTAGTCCATTACCATTATGTAGTGGGCTCAGAGCTGAACACTGATGTACACCCACTTCCACTAGGAACCCCTCTGTGAGCCTGAACACTGTTCATGCTTGTGTCCTTGGTTCCTTGTATATCACAGGACTGCCATCAGCTTTCTTGGGACCTTGTCATATGCTTTTCCCAAGGCTAGGAATGTCCAGTGGACTTTTTTTCATATCTAACTTCTTTCTCAACTATTTCTCACACTGCAAACATCGGGTCATTGTACTACATCCTGATCTGAATCCAAACAGTTTGCCTCCCATCTTACTATCTGCATGTTCATTTATCAATCACCATTTTCAGAACATTCATGC
Source organism: Protopterus annectens (assembly GCF_019279795.1). Classification (NCBI taxonomy): domain Eukaryota; kingdom Metazoa; phylum Chordata; order Ceratodontiformes; family Protopteridae; genus Protopterus; species Protopterus annectens. Next base: position 221,261,473 of record NC_056725.1, read on the forward strand.
AATGTGATAGGGAGTCTGATACCTCTATACTGCCCACAGTTGTGAATGTCCCTTTTTTTCTTGTAGACTGGCACTAGTATGCGTATTCTTCAATCGTGGAATATGTCTTTCTTTCCATACTGCTATAAGTACCCACAGGAGCAATTTCTTCCCTAACTCATCCACATCTTGATCATATCTGTGGTGTCTTCATCTCAGCCTGCTGCTTTACCTGACTTCATTTTCTTAGTATCGTTCCTACTTCTTTCGGGTGGTCTCCTCTTCTTACTTCACTGTATGTTGTCTGGTGCAATCCAGCTTCGGTGGGGTATTTTTCATTCACAAGCTGCTGGAAATACTCCTTACATCTGCCTTTGATGCCCTGTGGACTGGTAAGCAGGTTTTGTTGGTATAGGTTCATAGGTTGGTACTAGGCTATCAGCCCTAGGGCCTATACAAGCGTAGCCATAACAATTCCCTGGCTATTTCTTCCCACACTATTTACTTCCCTGGACCCATGTCTAGCAGGGTGACTGACGTGATCCCTGGGGTGAATTTCCTTTCTCCCATCCAATCGTCAAGCGTCAAGGTTCCTTTTGAAGAGGGTCAAGGAGGCGCTCTGCTTGACATGTATGGGCAGTCTATTTCAGAGTCTGGGGAATCTCTGGGTCAGGAACCTATCCCTCCAGCATGTTTTGCTTATTGTGATGACAAAGTTTAGATCCCTGAAGCGTGTGGCTCTGAGGGATTGAGATTTCTTTAAGTGTAGCATGTCCAACAGCTCTGGGTTTGACATGGTCTTGTATGTTAAGCAGGGATCGCCTCTGAGTAGACAATATGCAACAGAGTATAGCTGGAGTTTTTTAAGGCGGTCAGCATAGGGCATCTGCTTTAGGCCTGTGATTCTTTTAGTGAGGTATGGCTTATAAAGGTTGTCTGATGACTATCTTCTTTATCTTTCTGTCCTTGCCTTAGTTTCTTTATGCATCTACTGAGTCACTTTCTAGAAGCTGGTAGAGTGCCTTTGATACCTTGTTTATTCGTTATTGCAACTGCTCTCTTAGCCTCTTTGTTAGCTAACCAGTATTCCTTCTTAGCCTGGTCCATCTTTTCTATTTCCCACTTTTTCCTCCTGTTCTTCCTTCTTTTTTTGTGATGACTTCCTGGAGTTCTGCATTCCACCACAAGCTTTCTTTATGTACCTTATTTCCATACTTGGCTCAGCCACATATTTATTCTGTAGCCCTCACACTTGCTGTTTTGACATGCTGCCATTCTTCAACTCCATCTATTTTTCTCTTATGCCTGAGGTGCTAGAGCCATGAGTATTTTCTTGCACTCTTCTGCTTCCTCTCCAGTCAACTTTCAGGTCTTCAGCCTAGTTTCTGTTGACCTTAGAACCTTCTCTGATCTCTGCTTGCAGCTGATTGAGGCATCCATTGTTTTTTGTGGGTTTATATCACATAATCGAAACTCATAACAACAAATGTGCAAATGCGTGGATTTTCACATAATAGAATACTGTATTGTGGGGGGCTGCACCCCCCCCACCGCCACTAAATATATATTCCTACTCCAAGGTCGCACTACAGTGAGGAAAGGGCAAAATTCCCGATCTTCACTGTAGTGTGACATAAATCCAGGCACTTCGATTATGTGAAAATTTGCTCATTTGCGAGTTTGATGTTATGGGTTTTGATTATGTGATATAAACCCCTTTTTGCTGTGGGGTGCCCGTTTCACTGGGGATGACTTTGCAGTCGCTGATTCTACAACAGTGCCCTTTCCTTGCTAGGAGGAGGTCTGCCTGAGCTGCATGTTGACTACTCTTGCATGTGACCTTCTGTCTCTCAATGGCTGAACCATATACGTTAGCCACCATCAAACTATTTGCCAGACAAAAGTCTAGAATGGGTTCTCCTTCCTTTCCCACCATGTGGACCCAGACAGTGCTACTATCCTGTTCTGTTTGTCCTGATATGTGCATTCAGTCCCCCATTATTAACTCCAACTTATATTGTTCTGCTTTATCTCTTAGGCCCTGCAACTGCTGCTTGAATGCATACTGCCCTATCCTTACACTAGAGTCTGACTGCTATGAGTCCGTCACTAATTCTCATGACATCCCTCACCGTCTTCTGATGCCTCTCTCTCACTACAACTCCCACACCAGTTCTAGTTTATCCTCCTTCTGAGTAGTAGACTCTGGATCTCAAGCTAAGTGGCTTTGCTACACTGCCCTTCCATCATGTTGCCAGATACTGTTCACAACTCCATGCCTTAGGTGAGTTTGAGGTGTAAACGCTCAGTATGTTTCTGGGAGGTGGGAGGAAATCCATGGAGACACAGGCAGAACATGCAAACTCCATACAGACACTGGCCAGAGGTCAGGATTAAACTTTGCACTGTGTGCATGAAGGCAAAGACCTTAACCATTATCCTAGCTGTGCCCTGCTATTTATTCCCCACTAAATTCTTAACTCCCACTGTTGTTTCAAAGGTACTTCCCCCAAAAATGCTTCAATCAAGGACCTCAACTCTCAGAAGTCTCACCTCTAAACTCATTTTCATTCCTTACAGCATTAATACGTGGCATATTAAGATGGTTCTGAACTGAAGAAAGTCCATTTTTAATATTAAGTGATACTTCAATACACATCTATAATGTGGTATGTACATGTCTATTATTCTAAATGTTAATTTAGATGAAGATATTTGATGTACTTGAGCTAAGACCTGGAACTGGCTCTGAAACAAATTTTGTGTCGTACCCTTACTGGTAGTCCCCCCCAGCAAGTGGTGTGTCTTGTTGAGAGTGTTCCAACTAACATGGCCATATCCAGTTTAAGAACACACAACATTTATCATGATCATGATCTGAAGAAGAGTTTAATGCTTGAAAGCACCTGTTTTATCTTTTTTATTAAACATTTTGTGTGCTCTTAAACTGGATTTGGCTGTGTTAGTTGGACCACTCATTTTTTTGGTTTTGTGTTTTTGTTCGGGACTGGCTTGTTTGCTGCAGTTTGTGTATTTTTCTTATTGTAGTGTTTTACTCAACCAGATTCTGTGGGGATTTCACATACTTCTTTCATAAATAGAGAAAATCTGTCTCTGGCTTTACTGTGGTGAAGAAGAGGTGGCAATAAATACGAAAAATTGTCAATGACAGTTGGGGAGGGTGAAAGGTATGGATTTTGCTAAGGATGTAGTGTCCTAGCATTCTTTTGCTCTTGATGTATTTAAAACTCCCTGCTTTGCCTGCATTTCTGTTGCCTAATATGTTTCCCAAAAATAGGCCAGGATTTTGTGAGGAAATACTGATGTACTTTGGGAAAAGAATATGCAATTTTTTTACCATGGCCATGCCCTGCTCATCTAAATACTGCAGCAAGTTTTCAGACGGATGACTATATAACAGCAATGGTTCAGAGAAAGCTATTCAATATTTTGACCTTAACAGTCTCAGGAAAAGTTTCAGAAGACCACCAGGCAAATCTATGTATGGAGCCAGCGACAGCAGCCCTAAAAGCAGCAGCTACAGAAATGCATTCCAATGGTATGTATGGGGGATTACCAGTGTCTAGATTCCATTAGCACAGTTCACCCCAAAACTACCACATAACCTTTTAAGTTCAGTTTAGTTGGACTCTGCAGTTACACTGGTAATTCTGTTTGTAATCTTGAGTTTTAGTACCTTGGTATCATTTGCTGTGACTGATAATTAGTCTATTTTCAAAAATCTGATAACTGCTGACTTGCAGACATAACCAGTAAACTGCGAGGACTCACTTCATGGATATTCTGCTTGCTATTATGTCGTATGAAGCAGGAACTATCACTATACTTGCAGTAGCCATCTCCATTACTGCATCTGCTCTATACATTCTAAATAATCATGCTTCAAGTCACCTCATTTGACAGGAGAGAAGTATGAGCTTCCACATTTAAAGCCAAATCACACTGTAATATTTCTCGACAACCAAATGTAACATCTTATTACAAGTTATTTAATTGCATGACTTAAACAGTGGATTGCAAAGAAATTGTATTCTACCATAATTTGCCCTTTTACTGCCATTAATCAAACCAAAAAAGAGCCATACTTGCTCCACACAATAATGAAAGAAAACATGCTATTACAGTAGTGAGTCCCATACATTCAATGCAACAAGTTATTTCAAATCAAGCCCATGTTATCTATGCCTGTTTGCAAGTCTCTTAATCTCACCACATACTAGCCCACTGACCTATCCATTCCAAGTGCCTCACTCTCACTATCGACCAACAATAAAAAATAAAGACAGCTCTAACTAATGGGAAAGTCTCTGTGAGTGTTAACACGTATATAATATAAGTGAAAAGGGGATAATATTTTTTTTAAGAAAAATAAGACTAAAAAGATAGCGAGTCATGTGATCACTAACTGTATGCCAGCCTTCATTAAAGATTCTTACAGTAAGCAGCTGCGCGTGCACCCCTCTACTTGATCATCACTGACATTTGTGAATATTCTTAAAACCAGTATTTATATGACACAGTCTCAAAATGAATTCTTTCTGATACCCAATACTGCTTTTTTTCACTGGTTCTATGCTTTTATGACTTGCTGTGTTTCTGCAGTGATGTAAGCGTCCTGTCTGGTGGACCTCAGCCATAAACAAATTGTATAACAAAAGAAGGAAGCTACTGCACGTCAGAGCGAAATCCCATGAAGGGAAGACATCTCTGATCAACATTAGCAGAAAACTACGTTCTCTCATAAAAACATCCAAGGCAAACTTTGAGAGAAAAATTGCTAAGGACACTAAAGATAACCACAAAGCCTTCTTCAGCTATGTTAGAAACCCATGGAAACCCTCAGATATGCTCAGAGTTGGTTCACAACAACAAAAATACACAGAACCCACAGATATTGCTAACATTCTGGCTGACAGGTTCAGTGCAAATTTCTCCCCTCCTTCACCCCCAAATGAAGAAATACTTAACCCAGCTGAATGTAATCTCCCTGTCATCTCAGATGTCCAAGTGAGAACCGCCCTAAACAAAGCAAAAAACACAGCATCAATGGGACCTGACGGTATCCCGGGTGCGTGTTACGTGAACTCAAGAGGAGCTAAACCCACACATAAAATGCTATTTAACCTTAGCCTTACTGGGATATGTACCTGAACACTGGCGTACAGCAACAGTGGTCCCACTCCACAAGGGGGTGCCTCTACAGACCCTGGAAACTACCACCCATAAGCTTAACTAGCCTGGTCTGCAAAGCTATGGAAAGAATCATTATGGAACTCATAAACAGAGACATAGGGGACCTACAGACACTTGACCCCACCCAGTTCGGCTTTGTAAAGGGCAGATCCTGCCTTTTAAACCTGGATGACTTTTTGAAACAGTCACTAGAGCCATTGATGAGGGCAAAGCAGTCCATACAGCATACCTGGACTTGGCTAAGGCCTTGACACAATACCCCACTCAGGCATCATAGATAAGCTAAACAGCTTAAAAGTAAACCCTTATGTCACTAGATGGGTTGCAAACTGGCTAAAGGACAGAACCCATAAAGTTAAAATCGCTGGAGCAATGTCAGACTCAAAGCCAGTCACAAGTGGTGTCCCACAGGGATCTGTCCTGGGACCCCTCTTGTTCGGCATTTATTTCTCAGATGTTAAAGCAAGCATGGGAGGGCTGTAGCTGACAAAGTTCGCAGATGACTGCAAACTAGGCGCCATAGTCGATACACCAGCAGACACACACATCCTACAAAAAGGCCTCACTGAAACGGACAACTGGTGCCATAGTCACGGCCTTAAACTAAATGCCAAAAATGTATAGTCATCCCTTTTGGAAAAAACAAAGTACCCACAAATTATCACATAGACAGCAACCCACTGAGTATGGAAAAAGTAATCAGAGACCTAGGGACCCAAGTAGACAGCGACCTCTCATTTGACACCCACGTTGCCAAAGTGGTTAGAAAAACATTCTACCTTGCACACCTCATCATGAAGGGATTCACATCCAGATCCAAGGATGTCATTGTACCCTATATTCCTCCCTCATCAGACCCATGATTGAGTACAATGCCCCATTTGGTATGTACCTAACCCGGCATTTGCAACAGCTGGAGAGACCACAAAAGTACCTCACCAAAAGGATCACGGGTCTCCAACATATGTCTTATTCTGCCAGACTAAAGAAACTTCAGCTCTATTCAGTAGCATACCGCCTGCTCAGAGGTGATCTCTGCCTGACGTACAAGGCCATGTCCAATCAGGATCTGATGGACATGCTCCACCTCAAAAAATCCAAATCCATCAGGACCACGAGAGCTAAAGACTTAAACCTCTGCACAAGTATGAATAGGACATGCTGGAGGGATAGATTCATAACCCAGAGGCTTCCCATGCTTTGGAACAGGATCCCAGTTCGTATTAGGCAGAGCCCCTCACTGACTCTCTTCAAGAGAAATCTTGATGAGTGGATGGGAGATCGTAAGTTTACTCCAGGGGTCACATCTGTGCCACTGCTAGACAGGGGCACAGTAAACTAATTCTATTATATAAGGGGACCTTCATTGTGTCACTACTAGACAGAGGCACAGTATTCTAGATTTATTCTGTACATTTTTGTACCATTTCATGGGGTGGCAAAAGCCACATCACTATGGCTAGGCTTACAAATGCCCCAGGGTAGATTGCCTAGTACTATACTATGAAACTATGAAACTGGTTTTAACTGTATCCATACAGAATGGAAGGCCAAGAGTAACTCTCAGCAATTCATTTGCCAGTCTCTGCCTTTAGTCTCATGTTTTACCATTTTTGCATGCATTTTTTTAATAAAACTATTTAATTCTAGTGGTTTACATCAGCCTCATTCATTTCATTATTTGGCATTCCATTGAACCACCAAGTAGTTTCACCTCATTTGTTCAATTTATTGTTTTGGTTTGGGAAGACAGCTCTACAGCCTCAATCATCTATGAAAATCCAGGAAAACCTCTCTTAAAACTAGAAAGTATGGATTCAATGTTTTGCACTATATGTCACTGTAAGGGGACCTGGAGAAAAATATTTAAAAAATGCAACGTGTAGTGTTCCATCACAAAACAGGATATATATACAAGCTAGTTAAGAATTTTACTTTAGAAGAGTGACAGAGAAGATGTCTGTTTAATAAAATACATTTCAAGAATACTGACAGCCAAAGAAGAATCCTCTATATGATTTTCCCTAGAAATTAAAAGTTTCAGGAATCAATAGATACTTATATGACTGGCCGTAACACAGACTGCAAGACCATTAATGTGAGGACGACAATCTCATTGATTTACTTGTTCAGAGACAGAATAGTGTGTGGAACCAGAAATGATAGACTAAGGAGAAAACTATTATTATAACCATATATGACACTGGAAAAGGCTAATGATGTGCATACTGCAAGTGAACTTTCTTTTTTGAAAGTTCTTTTTGGTTTTTCCCATCTGGCTTGTCCCAGAGTCCATCCTCAATCTTTCATTCCTCTACACCCATCTGGCATATCATCAGTGCCTGAGGCTCTGAAGACGGGGAATCCTTATTGTTAAGTGATCAAGGAGATCATCAAATCCCAGTACAGTGCTATCCTGACATCGGCAGACAGCATTTTTACTCACTATCTCACCTAATAGCTAACGTACATATGTAATGCAATCACTGCTGGATTAAAGTCCATGGTCTTCGCTGTGGACTATTAGCCTTAAGCTCAAAACCTCACCCATTTCTGGGGATAGCTGTGCTGACAAAATGCCATTCACTCTTCCTGGTCTACTCATCATCTGAGGAATCAGGTTCATTAGTCAACTTTTCAGCATTCATTGTCATAGCTCTCAACCTTCCATGTCCAAAATGAGGAAAGTACAGGTGTGTACACTTACCATAAATGTAGATGTTCAAGTGTATTCACTGTTGCAGTCATTACAATTGGGTTATCCTGCTGGCAGGCTACCCTCAGTCGGCCTGAATTCCAAAGTCTAGGTCTGGCGTTGGTTGCTGTCGCCTCTTCCCTGATGTCAGTGTGCCAGGGGTATAAAAGATGCAGCCAACACCATTTTCTTCAGTTTTTCTTGCCCCAGATGTCAGGTGCCCCCAAAAGGGTAGGCTAAAAATATGTCAATAAAACATGCATGCACCAAAGTATATATTTTGGCTTCATCTACAAGCAAATACACCACATAGGTTGTATAGAATAGAGAAGTACAGATAAGTTCCAGCAAAGAAATGGGGGATGGCGGGTGGTTAACCTGAACTGCAACAGTGAATACACTCGAACATCTACATTTATGGTAAGTGTACACAACTGTACTATGTTCTTCGTGTTTCACTGTTGCAGTCATTACAATTGGGTTGAATCCCAAAGCTAAGGTTGGGAGGCTGGAGCTAAATAGCATTAGGAGTGGCTATTAGGCCCTGCAGAACTGCAGTGGCAAAGCCTGCCCTGGATTTAGACTAGAGTGGTAAGTGATTGTGCTTTGTGAAGGTGTGCACTGAACTCCAAGTAGCAGCCTCTAACATGTCTTTGGTTGGTACTCCCCTGAGGAAGGCTGCTGAAGTAGCTGCTGCTCTGGTTGAATGTGGCCTAATGCCCTTAAGTACTGCTTGCCATGTTGTGAATAGCAGAAACGAATGCAGTGGCCTATCCACTTTGAAATAGTCTGCTTTGAGATAGCCTTTCCTTGTGATCCTGCAGCATATGCCACTAGTAATTCATCTGTCTTTCTGAAAGCTTTGGTTCTGTTCAAATAGAAGCGTAGCTGTCTGTGTATGTCCAAGGAATGCAGAATTCTCTCCCCCTTATTCTGTGGGTTTGGATAAAAGGTAGGCAGATGAATAGTTTGGTTAAGGGCCACACTGGACACTACCTTAGGCATGAATGTCAGGTTTGTCCTCAGAGAAACCCTGTCTGGATAAAAAATGATAAAAGGTTCCACAGCCATGAGTGCCTGTAGCTCTGAGACTAGTCTTGCAGAAGTTATTGCTAGGAGCAGAGCCATTTTCCAAGATAAAAACTTTATATCAGCTGTAGCGGCTGGCTCAAAAGGAGGCAGGGTGAGTTTTTCCAAGACATAATTGAGGTCCCATGCAGGTATTGGTGATCCCCTTGGAGGCCTTAAATTTTTGGCCCCTCTGAGGTACTGCCTTAATAAAGGATGAGAAAAGATTGGTGGATCTGTATTGTAATGAGCCAAAATGGCAGAGGTATGAATTTTTATAGATGAAAAGGATAGGCTTTTGTCCGGCATCTCAGTCAAGTATTGCAAAATCTGAGGAATGTTTGGTACAGCTGTGTCAATTCCTTGTGCCTGGTTCCAAGCACAGAATCTCTTCAATTTTCCAGCATAGGATTTTCTAGTACTAGGCCTCCTGGCCTCCAAAATGACATCCATCACCACTTTAGTGAGAGGTGTGCTTTGTATGACTACATTATCCACCATGCTGCCAGATTTAAGGTCTTGAGTTGGCTGTGCAGGATCTGATTGTTCTGCTGGGACAGTAGATGAGCACTTGAGGTAAGGTCCAGGTTGGGCATAGAGGCAAGTTCCTTAGGATTGGATACCAGTACTGGTGTGGCCAGTCTGGGACAATCAGTATCATTTTTGGCTTCTCCTGTCTGACCTTTAGGAGTACCTTGGGGAGGAGAGGCAGAGGAGGAAAGGCATATAATGTTAAGTTTTTCCAGCTGAAAGATAGGGCATCCACTTTCCATGCTTGTCTGTGATAAGTCCTTGTGCAGAATCTCTTCAGTTGGCAGTTGTGAGATGAGGCAAATAGATCTATGTCCGGGCATCCCCATTTCCTTGTTACCATGCTGAAGACTTGTGGATCCAATTTCCACTCGTGGGGATCCATGAGGTTTCTGCTTAGTTCGTCTGCCAGAGTATTTATCTTTCCTGGCAGGAATTGTGCCTGCAGATGTACTTGGTAAGTCAATGCTGTGTCCCACAAAGTCATGGCTAGTCTGCAAAGGGGGTAAGAATGAGTGCCTCTCTGCTTGTTTATATACCACATGACCGTGGTATTGTCTGTCTTTATCAGTAGTTGTCCCGGTTGAAGTAGGTCCTTGAAGGCTGTCAGAGCATTTTGAACAGCTAGCATCTCTTTTTGATTGATATGTAGATGCATTTGGTTTGCGGACCATGTGCCTTGAATACATCTTCCTGCCATGTGGGCTCCCCAGGCATAATCCGATGCATCCATTGTTAAAGTCTGTGTGGCTAGGGGTAGAGTGAATGGTTGTCCCTTGTTCTGGTGACAGGCCTTCACCCACCATCGAAACTCCTGTTGCAGGCAGGGAATGAGAGTAACTATTGTTTCCAGGCTGTGGCATTGTTGAGTCCAAACACTTTTTAGGTACCATTGAAGTTTCCTCATATGCAGTCTTGCATATGGAATTAGTAGAATGCAGGATGCCATGAAGCCCAAAGCCTGCAGAATTTTTCTTGCAGATAACTGGGCCTTTGTTGCCAACAGTTTGAAATAGGTAGTCAGTTGTCCTTGTTTGTCTGGCGTGAGATAAGCCATCTGGGCAGTTGTATTTAAGCTTCACCCAGGAATATTATCTCTTGAGAGGGTACTAGTTTTTGATTTCTGTTCGTTGACTGTGTACCCTAGGCATGGTAGTAATCTCTTTACAAACGCCAGATGCTGTAGTAGAATGTCCTTGTTCTCTGCTTGAATGAGGCAGTCATCCAAGTAAATATATATTTGTATTCCTCTTTGTCTGCAGTATGCAATTACTGGTGCCAGGCACTTTGTGAAGACCCTGGGTGCAATAGATAAGCCAAAGGGCAGTGCAGAGAATTGGTAGTGCATTGAGCCAGCTTTGAATCTGAGGTATCTTCTGCATGTTTGTCTGATTGGGACATGCAGGTATTCCTCTTTTAGATCTAAAGTCACAAGCCAAACCTTCTTGCCCAACATGGGCAGAAGCTGCTGTAGAGTCAACATTTTGAATTTTGGAATATCCAGATATGTGTTTAGAATAGATAGGTCCAGTATTGGTCTCCAGGCTTTGTCCTTTCTGGGTACCAAGAACAGCCTTGAATAGAATCCCTGTCCCTGCTCTTGCTCTGGTACTTGTTGAATGGCCCCCATGTCCATGAGGGATGACACTTGTTTTTGTGCCTCTGCCCATTGATGTTTTGGCAGGTCTGGCCAACCGTTTGCCCTTGGCAGGTGTAGAATATGAACAGCCAAAGCACGTGTTTGAAGGAATTGAGTATGTGACAGTCTGCATGTATTACGATGTACTGTGTACTATGAACTTTGAATGAACTGTGAGTAGTGGAAAATTACTGAAAAACAAGAGTCTGCTTGAAAGCAGGAAATGTGCCTTATATAGAAGTATATCAGATTTTCTTTCTCTGCCCAGAGATATAATGATGTGAACTGCTTTATGCTTACGGGTAAATCATTGATTGGTCAATTGTTTTGTATAACAATCTAATTGGTTCATTTTATATTTTGTACCGTCAGCAATATTCACAGTATATTAGCTAGTGCATTCCTTTGTTCTGGGAGTCTCCCTGGTGCTTTTCCATGAGGCTCCCACACGAGTGTACTGTAGTTAATAAATACCACTGAAAGAGAGAAAGAACTGTATTTGTCTTCATTCTCAAGGTAATGTGTAACTTAACACAGGGTATGGAAGTGAAACTTGTAGCCTTGTGACACTATGTTTAAGACTCATTTGTCCTGGGTTATTATGTGCCAATTTTGAGAAAAAAGTGCTAGTTTTCCCTCTAAAGGTGCTGCCAGAAGATAAGTGCTTGGCGCAGGCAGGGGGAAGTCATTGGGACTGTTTCCTATATGGCTGTGATTTGTCTTCTCCAGTTTTGGAGGTAGAAGCACCCCATTGTTTAGACCTGTACGAACCTTGGGGCTGAGATCTGCCTCTAGGGCATCCGTATCTGCCCCTTTGTGGCCTGTATGACACTGGAAAGGACCAATTCTTTGAAGGCCAGTGTCTGCTAAATTTTGGTGGTTGTACCTGTAAGAAATCCTTGACTGTTTGCATAGATTTAGCCGTGTCCTCCATTTTCTTTAACACCACTTCTGCATTAACACGAAACAAAGTATCATGCTGTAATGGAGCATCTAATAATTTTGCTTTAACATGATCGGGTAGATTTTGTTTCTTTAACCAAGCATGCCTCCTAATGACAGAACCCGTAACTGCGGCCCTGCAGGAGGCCTCCAGACAATCAAAACCACATTGCAAAGTTTGCTTTCCAACTTGTTCAGCTGCATGCAATAAATCCTGCATTTCTTTGTTTTCTGCACATTCAGAATTTATCAACATTTTCTGTTTAAGCAGTGACATAATATATTGCTGATATTTGAGCATAGGAAACTGACAATTTAAAGCCCTTATAGCCAAGGTAGCAGAAGTATAAATATTTTTTCCCCATGTGTCCAGTGCCCTAGAATCCCTGTCAGAGGGAGTAGGGTTTTTTGCAGTGGAAGCCTTGACCCCTTTTGGGACCCTAAGAGATAGTTTCTGGGTCAGCAGCAGGGTTTTTGAAAAGGAATTTACGAGAGTCAGGAACCCTGTAGTACCTATCCGGCTTAACAGGAGCTGGAGGTAAGGAGTCAGGGGTCAGACTGGACTCTGAAAAGACATCATCTACAATGTCTAACACAGGTGGAATAGCTATGGGCCTATGTTGTGGTAGTAAAAGGAAGTCTCTGAGCCTTTTCTTAAATTCTGAATAATCTTGGCTCCCCCAGTGGAAATGCTCCCTAATGGTATGTAAAGTTTCCCCAAAAGAATAATCCTCAGGAGGAGAGGCTGAAGGGATATATTCTTCAGCATCAGAATCCTCATAGGGAGGAAGAGAGTATTCCTGATCAGAAGAGGAATCAGATGAAATGGAAACCTGATCTGAAGATTCATATTCTGTCTCTTGCCTAGGCCTCTTATCAGGAGGGGGATGGGAACCCCTGATCAAAGTAATTAGGTCTTCGGCCATTTTGAGCATCTGTTTTTGGGCATGGAGGCCTGTCCGTGAGGCAGTTGTACTTGTTTCTTTGTCTTTAAAGGTGCTTTAGTCTTTGCCTTTGAAGCTGAAGTCGTTTTAACGTATAATTGAGTAGGTCTGAAAATACCCTCAGAAGCCGATGCCTGCTGAGCAGCTCCGGACTCATTTGATGGAATAGTTTCCGAAGGTCCAATACCTTGAGCTTCCAGCGGCCTGGTCGACTCCACGTGGGTGTCGGTAGCAGCCTGCGAGTGTAAAGTAGCGGTCGTCAGGGGCTGCGAAGGCGCCTCACTGAGAACCGGCGACTGGCTTAGAAGAAGCTGCATCATCGGTTTTGGACCTTGGATGCCTGTCCTTTTCTTTGCGTTTCTTGTGAATTCCAGTAGTCGGATGGCTGACGACATTGTATAGTTAAATCTTCTGCCAAAATAGTGAAATGCGAAATCGTACCGAAGCGTAATAGTGCGTTGGTTAAATCTAGCACAAAACCGGCAACTAGCAACGTCGTGGTCAGGGCCTAGGCAAGGAATACAGTAAGAATGAAAGTCCTTATGAGGTATTTGCATCCCACAAAAAAAAAAAACAATTATTAACTTTTTCTGACATCGGTCTGGAGCAAGAAAAATGTTTCCCCAACAGGGTACTTAGCTTTTAGTGAAGACTTCGGATCTGAAATTCGAACACGAAAATCTCAGGAGCTGGCCGACCGGCACTTGCGAACTGCTTTTGCTTCGGGCACCGTGTGGCAAGAAAGACTGAAGAAAATGGCGTCGGCTGCATCTTGTATACCCATGGTGCACTGACGTCAGGGAAGAGGTGACAGCAACCGACGCCGGGCCTAGACTTTGGAATTCAGGCCGACTGAGGGTAACCTGCCAGCAGGATAACCCAATTGTAATGACTGCAACAGTGAAATACGAAGAACATCACTAGCCCTCATAATGTGGAACAAACGGGCAAAATGTGGAACACATACCAATGGCTTACTACCAACTTTAACTAGGAAGGTCATAGGATGGTTAAATATGCTGGTTTTGCTTATAAAGAAGATATTTTAATTAATTAATATGATTAATTTCTATTTATAATGGATTTCACTTAAAAATTCCTAACACTGAATGTGTGACAGAGTCTTTCAATGTGGAACTTTGAGGAACTTAGAAGAACATGAACTTTTTAAGACCCCAAATGAGGTACGTTCCTCGTAATGAGGTACACTTGAGAGGTATGTTCATTGTTGAAGGTGTGCAAAATAAGGAAATGAGTTGAAAATGAAGCCTAAAACTGCTAAGAATATTACAAAATACAATGAAATGGATGCCATGTGGCCCCTAAGGCATCCAAGATGGCATCTGATAACAAGCAATCATGCAGAAACTGCATTTAATGTTAAGCACAGTGGCAGCCTTACACAGAAAGCCATGGTACAAAACATTTAATATAAATTGTAAGCTTTGTGGGGGTCAATAATAATTTTGCCAGAGTCTGTAACACAGCCATATGCTGTAACAAGATATTAATAAATCAGAGGCAAAATAACAGCGTAAAGCTGAAATGTTTGTTGGTACTACTGAGCTGCATTCAATTTGAGAAGGGAAAATGTTTTGTGTTTTATACAACATAACGGTTGCGCATCAGTGCTGGTAACCCGGTACGTAAAAAAATCCACTACCAATCATTAGCGGACCGGAGTTCCGCTGTGGCGACCCCTAAATGGGAAAAAGCCGAAAGACACAAACAAACAAAACTTTGTTAGAACTGAAATCCATATGGTTTCAAGATGCATCCCGAGAGCTTAGGTCTGTTCTGAAATACTTCTATTTCCTGTTGACATAGTGGATTGTGACAACATTAATAGTTTCAAAATGGAAACTTGTGCCTAATATGGAAAGGCACAGATAAAGGGTCTGCAAATACTTTACTAGCAGAACAGAAGCACGTTTAGTTTTAATTAGTCAGTGGCTATAGTCTGATACATAACAAAATGTTTGTTCGTAAGCTTTTAGAGTACGAAAATGATTACAGTTGCCTTGTTCAAGGAGACCAGACTTCGTGCTTAGTCTCCCACGTATGTGTGTTCTTTTATAATAAAGAAGATAACTGTACTCTGCTGAGCTATGTTACATGCAGTTATTTTTTACCATAACAAGCTGGTAAAGTGCAAGCTTTACACAGTGTCGGTGGCTAGAGTAACCCTCAGAAAAAGAATGTGAATTGAGTCCAAGCTGCTAAAGATATCAATAATAAATTATCAGAAAAGCTATGGAGTAAAGGCATGACACTTGCATTTAAGATAAATAGTGATGCACACTACAACAGGTTGTTGAATTCTACTTTTCAGGCATTGAATTGGCTCCCTAACATTACTTATCCATTGTAAGTTTATTCTCCTTGGCTGCCCTCCTATTTCCTCTGCGTTTGCCGTCCCATTTATATTAATCCCACTTGTTTGTTTTGTTTTTTGCATTTATCAGCCTTTTGCTGCCTTATATCTGTTTGTGTTCACTTTTCCCCTTTGCCTGTTTTCCTGTCCCTTCTTATTCTGCTGGACTATCTCATACCACATTTCTATTATATAAACCTCTGCTTATTTCCCCCCTTTTCCCTTCCTCGCACTCGCACTCCCACTCCTGGGGTGTCATGCATAATATACTATGTTCCATTCACAAGTGCTCAGAGTGCTCAGCTCCACCACCACATTTTGTATATTACACATGCAATGCTGCTTTGCCACTTTATACCACAAAGTATTTTTGCTTTTTTTTTTTTTTGTCCACGGCACTCCTGAGGATGGTTACTCACTCTTCATAACTGTTGCCCTTGTGTCTTTTATGCCATGAATACTTACGGGACTGGTGCACTCCCTCATTTTTTAAAGAGGAATAATGTTACAGCCCCTTGTTATTCAGTATCATTGACTTACAAAAATCCCTGCTTCTCATTTTGACTTCCTTAGGTTTTCAGAATTTGTTTGCAATCTGGTGGAGTGCCTCTTTCATGGCAGATATCATTTGCAATGCCTCACATACCTTTTGGAATGGGACTATCAGTATGCATGTACTCTGATAAAACTATACTATGTCACACAAATAGCACTTCTTAAAACACCAGCCTTTCTGCTTCTAGAATCATTCAGATGTAAATGACTGCTTCAGTGACATTACATGTTTTTTTTTAACATAGCATGCTTGCTCACAGTTTCATAATCTTAATTAAATGAAACAGTTTAAACTATAAAATAAAATTTTAAAGTAAAAACTATACAAAGGAAATTTGCTCTGGGTGAATGGATAGTTAAAGTATGCAAAGCATACCCAAAGAACAGAATGAAAATTCTACTGCAGTGAAAAGTAAATCTCCTATAGAAATGGTTCTGGGGAAGGGTCAGTACTACCACACAATTAAGCGTTGTCGGCTCACAGTAAGACGTTGTCCTGTTCGAGTCTCAGCTAAAGCGTCTTCTGTGTGGAGACATGCGTGAATGGGCGTACCTTCGTTGAAGGTTGTGTGTCAGAGCTGGCAATTCGGCAGGTAAAAATCTACTGCCAATCATTAGCGGACCGGAGTTCCGCTGTGGCGACCCCTAACCGGGAAAAGCCGAAAAGAAAGACACAACAACAACAACAGCATCAGCTCAATTATCTCAACCAAAAACAGAAAAATATTTTACCAGAACTGTAGAAGCAGGTGAAGCAGCATCCTTCTGTGATTCATTACGGAATACAACAGAACTGCCTTCAGTGGTTGTGTAAACAGGTTTTGAAGCCAGATCAGAACTGTTGTGACAAAACATACAGATTAATATGCAGACATGTACCATCATCATAAGTCACAGGTATATGTTTAACTATCATGAATTTAAATGAAGTACATTACGTACAAGTAAAATAATATGAAAATTATTGCCTAAAATGAATTATGTGTTAGGTGTTTTACAATCCTGCCTTTTTACGATACTACAAAAGAAGAGAGTGCAACTTACAAATAATTTATCAAACATGAATGTTATATATATCTTTTCTCTCATTTCCCTGTTTCTTTCTCTAAAAGAAAATGCATTCAATATTTTTACCTGCATCATACATATTTAATTAGAATGCATTTTTTTGCAAGTTTTTAAACTTTATGTTTTCCCTCGGCTATTGGACAGTCTTCTTAAATATTCCTTCCACTTTTGAGACGTACATCCCATATTTCGGTAAAACAGCCAGATTTCCATCCTTTCTTATTGCAGCCATCACTAATAATTTATTTTAGTAGTTTATCTGGTACTTCCTTAAACATATCCAAACCACCTCCCCTCTAGTCCACCTGGTGAACAGGCAACTGTTTTTATTTCACTTCTGAGGGTAGTAAAAACACTTTATGAGTCTTTTTAGTGGGCCTCCAGGTGTATACTCTCTAAATCCTATTCCCCTTTCCACTTATACCAAGAACTTTATGTATATCATATGCATGCTTCCTCATATCCAGTGAAATGTTTACTTATATAATCAACAATTATATCCCTATGTTCACCGTTTCCATCTACCAACTGAAACTGTCTCACACTTCACTAATGACATGCTATATATCCAACTTCTTTAATGATCCAGTCATAAAAAAAGATTTGACTGATATGTGCTTTAATAACACTTAAGACAGAAATCATATTTGCATAATGCATGAAAAAATATTTGGAATGGTTTGTTTTCTATTTTACAGTTGAATGTGTACTCATGTCACTATGCAATATGTGAAATTAATAAAGATCTTTAAAAATGAATACTACTGTAAAACACTGAAAAAGCCAAATGTCTCCTTTTTCAACAAAGGGTTGACATTCTCCTAGGATCCCAACTATTCAAACTCCTAGTCAACCAAACCTTATCTCCTCCTAGTAGCTAAACTAATTAGACAACCTTCCTCTTACAGCCCCAGAAACCACTTCTACTCTGTCCCACAATGCGACCCCACCCCCACCCCCTAGGAAAAAAACCTCCATTGCACAGATCACTACTACTCTATACTAGGTCCCAAAGTCTGGGAAAGAATTTCTTCCCAAATAAAAGACACTTCATCTTACCCTAAATGTATGACTCAGCTAAAGGCCTACCTCCTCTCGCCAGCTAAATGTCATCCACATCTTCTACCCTGAAGTAAATTACTCTCTTTCTCCAGCTAGTAACACTATTTCTGTACCTCATATGTCATGTTTTACAGCACCATTCTACACTTCTCACTCATATAATCTATTTTGCGTAGCATAACTTCACTCCACTCAACTATCCCGCCACTCCCACTTAGAGAACACACACCGATAATTACCAGACACCTCATTTTCTAAATGAGAGTTGTCTTGATTACTGCAATTAATGTGCATTACAATTGTATATACACACTTTACATTTTTCTTACCTAATAAATGTATTTCACAGATGTGTTTTCATTATGCTGTTGCTATCTCTAACTAAATATAATTCTGACTTTTCTTAGTATTCCCAAGCTGAAATTGAAGTCGATCACTTACGATCAGTGATCTAACCTAGTAAACACATTTTAGATAAAATAAATACATTACATAAAAAATAAATGTAACTGCGGTGGTGGTGCTGTGGTAGCGTTGTTGCCTCACAGTAAGATGTTGTCCTGTTCGATTCTCAGCTAGAGCGTCTTCTATGTGGAGACATGCGTGGATGGGCATACCTTCGTTGAAGGTTGTGCGTCAGGGCCGGCAACTCGGCACGTAAAAATCTACTGCTAATCATTAGCGGACCGGAGTTCCGCTGTGCGACCCCTAACTGGGAAAAGCCGAAAGACACAACAACATAAAAAATAAATGTATGCTTTCTTTTCTTGTCTATTATTGCAGCTAGCTTTACCATTACATGCGTGACATTATTGCAAGGAAAAGAAAGCACAGTTGTGTACACTTAGCAAAAATGTAGATGTTCGAGTGTATTCACTGTTGCAGTCATTACATTTGGGTTATCTGCCTGCAGGTAGCCCTCAGCCGGCCTGAATATCAAAGTCTAATGCTGTCTCATCTTCCATGAAGTCAGGTAGTCAGGGGTATAAATCATGCGGCCGGTGCCATTAAATCAGTTTTTCTTGCCCCAGATGTCAGGTGCCCCCATAATGGGAAGCAATTATGCATATATAAAGGTTACACCTCCAACAAAAAGCAAATACACCAGAAATCTGAAATACACCAAACAAGAAGAAAGGTACAGCCAAGAGAAGTCAGGGGGCTGGAGGGATGGTAACCAGGACTGCAACAGTGAATACACTCAAACATCTACATTTATGGTAAGTGTACACAACTGTACTATGTTTTTCATGTTTCACTGTTGCAGTCATTACATTTGGGTAGATTCCCAAAGCTAAGTCAGGGAGGAGGAAGTTACACAGCATTAGGACCAGCTATTAAGCCCTGCAAGACTGCAGTGGCAAAACCAGCTCTGGATTTAGAAAACAAAGGCAAGTGGTAATGCTTGGTGAAGGTATGTACAGAGCTCCAGGTAGCAGCTTCTAGGATGTCCCTGGTAGGGACACCTCTGAGAAAGGCTGTAGAGGTAGATGCAGCCCTGGTGGAATGTGATCTTATCCCCTGAGGGGTAGGTTTTCCATGTTGCTTATAACAGAAAAGAATGCAATGGCCTATCCACTTAGAAATGGTTTGCTTTGAAATGGCCTTCCCCTCTGCCCCTGCAGCAAAGGCAACTAGCAGCTGTTCAGTTTTTCTGAGAGGCTTAGTCCTGTCCAAATAAAATCTTAGTTGTCCGTGCACATCCAAATAGTGCAGTATTCATTCCCTTTATTCTGTGGATTAGGAAAAAAGGTAGGCAAATGAATGGACTGATTAAGGGCCAAACTGGATACCACCTTGGGCATAAAGGAAGGATTGGCCCTGAGGGACACCCTGTCAGCATGGAAGATGATGAAGGGCTCCACTGCCATGAGGGCCTGAAATTCAGACACTCTTCTTGCTGAAGTGACGGCTAGGAAGAAAGCAGTTTTCCTAGAAAGGAATTTCAACTCTGCAGTTGCAGCTGGCTCAAAAGGAGGTAGAGTGAGTTTTTCCAGTACAAAGTTAAGGTCCCAGGCTGGGGTAGGGGCTCTCCTGGGTGGTCTTAAATTTTTGGCCCCTCTGAGGAATTGTTTCAGCAGGGGGTGAGAGAAGAGGGGTGGCTGAGTATTATGTTGTTGTTTGGCTTTTCCCGGTTAGGGGTCACCACAGCGGAACTCCAGTCTGCTAATGATTGGCAGTAGATTTTTTTTTATGGTGCCAAGTTGCCAGCCCGACGCCCAACCTTCAGCGAAGGCACGCCCATTTACGCATGTCTTTCGGAGGCCACTCGACCTCGGGGAGGACATGCAGACTCCACACAGAAGAGTATTATAATGTGCTGAAATGGTGGAGGCATGAATTTTAATTGATGAGAAGGAAAGGCCCTTGTGGAGCATCTCTGTTAAGTACTGAAGAATATGTGGTAAGCTGGGCACTGTTGTGTCCAACCCTTGAGTCTGGCTCCAGGGACAGTATCTTTTCCACTTTTCAGCACAGCATTTTCTACTACTAGGCCTCCTGGCCTCCAGAATGACATCTAGCACCTGCTTCTGAGTGATGTTATTGGAGAGCTGAGGGAATTAGCCAGGCTGCAAGGTTCAGGGTTTGAAGCTGGGGGTGCAGAATCTGGCCCTCCTGCTGGGACATCAGGGAAGAGGTCTGAGGCAGGTGCCATGTATCCAGCAGTGACATACTGCTTAAGAGGGGGTACCAGTGTTGGCGTGGCCAGTCTGGTGCAAACAGTATTGTCCTTGGTTTGTCTTGTTTGATCTTTAGCAGAACTTTTGGCAAGAGAGGCAGAGGGGGAAAGGCATAAACTGAGAGACTTTCCCAGGTGAAGGACAGGGCATCCACTTTCCAAGCTTGGCTGTGGGGAGTCCTTGTGCAGAATTTGTCCAATTGGTAGTTCTGAAGGGAAGCAAACAGGTCTATCTCTGGGCTCCCCCATTTGTTTCTCAAAATGCTGAATATCTTTGGTTCCAGTTTGCACTCATGTGGGTCCATGAGATTTCTGCTTAGGTTGTATGCCAGAGAATTTAGCTTGCCTGGCAGGAATTGATCTTGTAGGTGCACTTGGTTCCACAGAACCATGGCTAGTTTGCAGACAGGATACGAGTGGGTTCCCCCTGCTTGTTTATGTACCACATAATAGTGGTGTTGTCTGTCTTTACCAATAATTGTCCTGGAAGAATGTGATCCTTGAAGGCTGTCAGTGAATTCTGTACAGTTAACATTTCTTTTTGATTGATATGCGGGTGCATCTGACTCGGGTTCCATTTGCCCTGAATGCACTGCCCTACCAAGTGAGCCCCCCCCCATGCATAGTCTGATGCGTCTGTTGTTAGGGTTTGGGTGGCAGGGGGTACAATGAATGGCAGTCCCTTGTTGTGGTAGCAGGCCTTTACCCACCAAATGAACTCTGTCTTTATACAAGGAATGATAGGAATCATTGATTCCAGATCCTGTGAATGTTGACACCATAGGTTTTTTAGATACCATTGTAGTTTCCTCATATGCAGTCTTGCATACGGAATTAGTAGAATGCAAGAGGCCATGAACCCCAGGGCTTGCAGGATTTTCCTTGCAGATAGCTGGGTCTTTGTGGCCATTAGTTTGAAGTAGGCTGTCAAATAAACTTGTTTCTCTGGCTCGAGGAAAGCCATCTGGGAAGTTGTATTCAAGCTTGCTCCCAGGAATACAATTTGTTGTCAGGGTACTAAATGAGATTTCTTTTTGTTTATGGTGTACCCCAGCGAGGTTAGAAGTTTCTTTACAAATACCAGATGATTTAGTAGCACATCCTGGCTTTCTGCCTGAATTAGACAATCGTCCAGGTATGGATATATTTGAATATGCAATGACTGGACCTAGGCACTTTGTGAATACCATGGGTGCAGCAGATAAGCCAAAGGGAAGCAAAGAGAACTGCTAGTTCATGTAGCCTGCTCTGAAGCGTAGGTATTTCCTGTAAGATTCCCTTACTGGAATGTGCAGGTAAGCCTCCTTTAAGTCTAAGGATGCCAACCAGGCATCTTTGCCTAGCATAGGATGCAGCTGATGAAGTGTTAGCATTTTGAATTTTGGGATTACCAAAAAAGGTGTTTAGAATAGAGAGGTCCAGGATAGGATGCAAGGAGCTGTCTTTTCTGGGTACCAGGAAAAGTCTTGAGCAAAAACCTTGTCCCCTTTCTTCAGCTGGGACAGGTTGAATAGCCCTGATACTTAGAAGAGAAAGAACCTGCTGTTGAGCCTCTGCCCACTGATTTGGGGGTAGATCTGGCCAACTGTTTGGGGTTGGTAAGGTGTGGAAGTGGAATCTATAACCTTGGGAAACTATATTTAAAACCCATTTGTCCTGGGTAATGAGTTCCCAGTTTTTTGCATGCAGTGCGATCTTTCCCCCTAAGGGAGCATGCAGTAGAGCAGGACTGGGAAGGTTTAAGGTTAAGTCATTGTGACAGTTTTCCATAGGGGGTGTCTTACTACTTCCAGCTTTGGAAGTGGGAGCCCCCAACTGCTTAGGCCTGTCAGTACCTTGAAACTGTAGCCTAGGTGGTCTGCTGTTCCTGGGTTTGGACTGAGAAAGCCTGGAAGAGACAGGAAAGGACCAATTCTTAGAAGGCCAATGCCTACTAAATCTGGGAGGCTGTACTTGCAGGAAATCTTTAACAGTTTGCATAGATTTAGCTTTTTCCTCCATCTTTTTAAGTACTTCTTCTGCTTTCTTGTCAAACAGGTGGTCTTGGTTTAAGGGAGCATCCAGTAATTCAGCTTTAACATGATCTGGCAAATTGTACTCCTTAAGCCAAACATGCCTTCTAAGAACAGATCCAGTGACAGCAGCCCTGCAAGATGCTTCTAAAGATTCAAAACCACATTGCAAAGTATGTTTATCAATTTGTTCAGCAGAATGCATTAAATCCTGTAATTCTTTATGTTCAGCACAGTCAGGAATCAACATAATTTTCTGTTTAAGTAGTCCTATAATATGCTGCTGATACTTTAACATATGAAACTGGCAATTTAAGGCCCTAATGGCCAAAGTAGCAGAAGTGTATACCTTCTTACCCCATCTCTCCAAGGCCCTGGAATCTCTATCAGAGGGGGTAGGGTTTTTGGCAGTAGTAGCCTTAATGTCTTTAGATCCCTGTGAATCTGGGTCTGCAGTAGGATTCTTGAAAAGAAACTAGTGAGAGTCAGGTGCTCTGTAACACCTGTCAGGTTTCCGGGGAGCAGGAGGTAAAGTGTCTGGGGCAAGACTAGATTCCAGGAAGGCATCATCTACAATGTCCAGGACAGGGGGGATAGCTAAAGGCCTATGTTGAGGTATGATTAAAAATTCCCTAAGCCTCTTTTTGGAGTCAGTTGCAGCCTCTAAGATGTCTTTGGTTGGTACTCCTCTGAGGAAGGCTGCCGAAGTGGCTGCTGCTCTGGTTGAATGTGGCCTAATGCCCTTAGGCACTGATTTGCCATGCTGTGAATAGCAGAAACGAATGCAATGGCCTATCCATTTTGAAATAGTCTGTTTTGAGATAGGCTTTCCTTGTGATGCTGCAGCATATGCCACTAGAAGTTGATCAGTCTTTCTGAAAGCTTTAGTTCTGTCCAAGTAGAAGCGTAGCTGTCTGTGACTGTCCAAAGAATGCAGAATTCTCTCACCCTTATACTGTGGGTTTGGATAAAAAGTAGGCAAATTAATTATTTGGTTAAGGGCCACACTGGACACTACCTTAGGCATAAATGTAGGGTTTGTCCTCAGCGAAACCCTGTCAGGATGGAAAATGATAAAAGGTTCCGCAGCCATGAGTGCCTGGAACTCTGAGACTCTTCTAGCGGAGGTTATTGCTAGGAGCAGAGCTGTTTTCCAGGATAAGAATTTTATGTCAGCTGCAGAGGCTGGCTCAAACGGAGGCAGTGTGAGTTTTTCCAAGACATAGTTGAGGTCCCATGCAGGTATTGGTGCTCTCCTTGGAGGTCTTATGTTTTTGGCCCCTCTGAGGTACTGCCTCAGTAATGGATGAGAAAAAATAGGTGGTTCTGTACTGTAATGAGCTGAAATGGCAGAGGCATGAATTTTAATTGGTGAAAAGGAAAGGCCTTTATCCAGCATCTCAGTTAAGTATTGTAAAAATCTGAGGAATATTTGGAACAATCGTGTCAATACCTTGTGCTTGGTTCCAAGCACAGAATCTCTTCCATTTGTCTGCATAAGATTTTCTGGTGCTAGGCCTCCTGGCCTCCAAAATAACATCCATTACTGCTTTAGAGAGAGGTGTGTCTTGAGAGGCTAAATTATCTGCCATGCCGCCAGGTTTAAGGTTTTGAGTTGGCTGTGTAGTATCTGGCTGTCTTGTTAGGTCAATAAGTGAGGAATTTGAGGTAATGTCCAGGCTGGGCAGTGAGACAAGCTCTTTAGGATTGGGTACCAGTGCTGGCGGGGCCAGTCTGGGGCAATCAGTATAATTTTTGGTTTCTCTTGTCTGACTTTGAGGAGTACCTTGGGGAGGAGAGGCAGAGGAGGAAAGGCATATACTGTTAGATTTTTCCAGCTGAAAGATTGAGCATCCACTTTCCATGCTTGCTTGTGATAAGTCCTTGTGCAGAATCTTTGTAGCTGGTAGTTGTGAGGGGAGGCAAATAGGTCTATGTCCGGGCATCCCCAGGTCCTTGTTATCATGCTGAAGACTTGTGGATCCAATTTCCACTCGTGGGAATCCATTAGGCTTCTGCTTAGTTCGTCCGCCAGAGTATTTTTCCTTCCTGGCAGGAATTGAGCTTGCAGATGTATTTGGTAAGTCAATGCTGTGTGCCACAAGGTCATGGCTAGCCTGCAGAGGGGGTAGGAATGTGTGCCTCCCTGCTTGTTTATGTACCACATGACTGTAGTATTGTCCGTCTTTATTAGTAGTTGTCCTGGATGAAGTTGATCCTTGAAGGCTGTTAGGGCATTCTGAACAGCTAGCATCTCTTTTTGATTGATATGTAGATGCGGACCATGTCCCCTGAATACATCTTCCTGCCATATGGGCCCCCCCAGGCATAATCTGATGCATCTGTTGTCAATGTCTGCCTGGCTGTGGGTAAGGTGAATGGCTGTCCCACGTTGTGGTGACAGACTTTTTCCCACCATTGAAACTCCTGTTGCAGGCATGGAATGAGGGTAATTATTGTTTCCAGGCTGTGGCAATGTTGAGCCCAAACACTTTTTAGATACCACCGAAGTTTCCTCATATGCAGTCTTGCATATGGAATTAGCAGAATGCAGGATGCCATGAAACCCAAGGCCTGCAGAATTTTTCTTGCAGATAACTGGGTCTTTGTTGCCAACATTTTGAAATAAGTAGTCAGTTGTCTGTGTTTGTCTGGCGTGAGATAAGCCATCTGGGCAGTTGTATTTAAGCTTGCACCCAGGAATATTATCTCTTGAGAGGGTACGAGTTTTGATTTCTTCTCGTTTACTGTGTGTACCCTAGGCTTGTCAGTAATCTTTTTACAAACGCCAGATGCTGTAGTAGAATGTCCTTGTTCTTCGCTTGAATAAGGCAGTCGTCCAAGTAAGGATATATTTGTATTCCTCTTTGTCTGCAAAATACAATTACTGGTGCCAGGC
Source organism: Protopterus annectens (assembly GCF_019279795.1). Taxonomy (NCBI): domain Eukaryota; kingdom Metazoa; phylum Chordata; order Ceratodontiformes; family Protopteridae; genus Protopterus; species Protopterus annectens. Next base: position 221,287,135 of record NC_056725.1, read on the forward strand.
ACTTTGTGAAGACCCTGGGCACAGTAGATAAGCCAAAGGGCAGTGCAGAGAATTGGTAGTGCATTGAGCCAGCTTTGAATCTGAGGTATCTTCTGCATGTTTGTCTGATTGGGACATGCAGGTATGCCTCTTTTAGATCTAAAGTCACAAGCCAAGCTTTCTTGCCCAACATGGGCAGAAGTTGCTGTAGAGTCAACATTTTGAATTTTGGAATATCCAGATATCTGTTTAGAATAGATAAAGCCTCTCCAGGCTTTGTCTTTTCTGGGTACCAAGAACAGTCTTGAATAGAATACGTGACCCTGCTCTTGTTCTGGTACGTGTTGAATGGCCCTCATATCCATGAGGGATGAAACTAGTTTTTGTGCCACTGCCCATTGATTGCGTGGCAGGTCTGGCATACCGTTTTGCCTTGGCAGGGTGTGAAAGTGGAACCTGTAGGCTTGTGAAAGTATATTTAGAATCCATTTGTCCTGGGTGATCATGTGCCAATTTTGTGAAAAAAGTGCTAGCTTTCCTCCCAAGGGGGCTGTCAAAAGATAAGTGCTTGGTGCTGGAAGTAGAAAGTCATTGAGACTGTTTCCTGTACAGCTGTCATTTTTCCTCTCCGCTCTTGGAGGTAGAAGCAGCCCACTGTTTAGGCCTGTATGAGCCTTGGGGCTGTGATCTGCCTCTGGGGTGTCTGTATCTGCCCCTTTGTGGTCTATCTGACACTGGAAAGGACCAATTTCTTGTAGGCCAGTTCCTGCTAAATCTGCGAGGCTGTACCTGCAAGAAATCCTTGACTGTTTGCATCGATTTAGCCTTGTCCTCCATTTTCTTCAACACCTCTTCTGCTTTAAGACCAAACAAAGTATCATGCTGTAAAGGAGCGTCTAATAGTTTTGCTTTAACATGATCCGGCAAATTTTATTCTTTTAACCAAGCATGCCTCCTAATGACAGAACCTGTAACAGCGGCCCTGCAGGAGACCTCAAGAGAATCAAAACCACATTGCAAAGTATACCTTCCAACTGTTCAGCTGCATGTAATAAATCCTGCATTTCTTTACTGTTTGCACATTCGGTATTTGCTGGCATTTTCTGTTTAAGCAAAGATATAAGATATTGCTGATTCTTAAGCATATGGAATTGGCAATTTAACACTCTTACAGCCAAGGTAGCAGAGGTATAAATCTTTTTGCCCCATCTGTCTAGGGTCCTAGAATCCCTATCAGAGGGGATATGTTTTTTTGCAGTAGAAGCCTTGACCCCTTTGGGACCCTGAGAGATGGTTTCTGGGTCAGCTGCAGGGTTCTTATAGAGAAATTTATGTGAATCAGGAACCCTGTAGTATCTGTCTGGCTTAACAGGGGCTTGTGGTAAAGAGTCTGGAGAAAAACTGGACTCTGTAAATACATCATCTACAATGTCTAAAATAGGTGGGATAGCAAGGGTCCTGTGCTGGGGCAATAAAAGGAAATCTCTGAGCCTTTTCTTGGATTCTGAGTAATCTTGGCTCTCCTAGTGAAAATGCTCCCTCATAGTATGCAGTGTTTCCCCAAAAGAATAATCCTCAGGAGGAGAGGCTGAATGGATAGATTCTTCAGCATCAGAATCCTCATAGGGAGGAATACAGTAATCCTGTTCAGCGGAGGAATCAGAGGAAATGGAAACCTGGTCTGAAGATTCATATTCTAACTCTTGACTAGGCCTCTTTTCAGAGGGGGATGGGAACCCCTGATCAAAGTAATAAGGTCTTCAGCCATTTTAAGCATCTGTTTTTTAGGCATGGAGGCCTGTCCAGGTGAATGCTGTACTTGTTTCTTTGTCTTTAAAGCTGCTTTAGTCTTTGTCTTTGCAGCTGAAGTAGGTTTCACATATAACTGTGTGGGCCTGAAAACACCCTCAGAAGCCGATGCCTGCTCAGCGGCTCTGGACCCATCTGAAGGAATAGTTTCTGAGTTCCAATATCTTGAGTTTCCAGAGACCCAGTCGGCTCCACGTGGGAGTCGGAAGCGGCCTGTGGCTCTGAGGTAGCGGGCGTCAGGGGCTGCGAAAGCACCTCACTGAGAACCGGCGAAAGGCCTAGAAGAAGCCCCGTCGTCGGTTTTGGATCTCGGATGCCTGTCCTTTTCTTTTCGTTTTTTTTGTAAACTCCGGTAGTCAGCTGATCCGACGGCATTATATAATTAAATCTTCTGCCAAAGTAATGAAATGCAAAATCGTACCGATGCTTAATAGTGCGTTGGTTAAATCTAGCACAAAACCGACAACTAGCAACGTTATGGTCAGGGCCTAGGCAAGGAATAAAGTAAGAATGAAAATCCTTATGAGGTATTTGCTTCCCACAAGAAATATAGTTATTAACTTTTTCTGACATTGGTCTGGAGCAAGAAAAAAGTTTCCCCAATGGGGTACTTAGCTTAAATGAAGACTTCGGATCTGAAATTCGAATTTGAAAACTTCAGGAGTCGGCTGACCGGCACTTGCGAACTGATTTTGCTTCGGGCACCTCGCGGCAAGAAAGACTGAAGAAAATGGTGTTGGCTGCATCTTATATACCCCTGGCGCACTGACGTCAGGGAAGAGGCGACAGCAACCGACGCCAGACCTACACTTTGGAACTCAGGCCGACTGCGGGTAGCCTGCCAGCAGGATAACCCAATTGCAATGACTGCAACAGTGAAACACGATGATCATCATCTATTTTATGAGTGACACTACTGCTACAAGCTTGAGTAAAGATTTTCTTGAATTTGCTCTAAAATAGAGTTTTGATAAGAAATCTTGTGAGCTAGAAAGTTTAATGCTGTAAACCCTAAGATGATAGATGTGCAGATTTTTTGCTGCATTAATCTAGAAAGCTTAAATCCTTAGTTACTAGGAACGAGGCTAAAAGAATATTTTCCATTTTCAGTAGATGATGATAAAGTTACAGCAACATAACCAGCTTCATATGAATTACACAAATCTAGTCTACCTGAGGGAGATTTTTACAATATCTCTGCATTTTTAATGCTGGAGAATTTGTTTCTTTTGGCTTTTCCCGGTTAGGGGTCGCCACAGTGGAACTCCGGTCCGCTAATGGTTGGCAGTTGATTTTTACGTACCGGCTTGCCAGGCCTGATGCACAACCTTCAACGAAGGTATGCCCATTCACACGTCTCCACGCAGAAGATGCTCTAGCTGAGAATCGAACCGGACAGCGTCTTACTGTGAGGCGACAATGCTACCGCAGCACCACCACCGCAGGATTCTTAATGCTGGAGAAAGACTGGGAATTCTATTTGTCCTTAGCACATTTTACAAGTGCAGCAAAGTGGAAGGCCGTCCACTCTACATGTAGAAGTCTTGACATTTCAGAGTACCATTTTTTCTGGAAATAAAGGATTTGTAACAGACCAATCCAAATAGTCTCCTATGAACATTAAAGTATCTAGGAGGAAATATCTTTCAGAGGGAACCTGAGGATTGCTAATTTTCTTTTATCAGTGTGCTGAGAAGAAGAGTGAATTTACCTCATAAAAAAATCGTGTGCTTCATTAGAGGAAGCTGGAGGAATTCCTTTTAATTTTCTCTTGCCTCCCTGAACCATCATTTGTGAAGATTTGTGTTCCAGCCAAAGAATGACAATGATCCAAAGTACCAATATAGATCCATGTTTTACAGCAGTTTCCTGTACTAAAATTAAAACACTTCTTAGCCAACAACTTAAAAGTGAAGGAAGGCTACAGCAAGACAAAAGCGGTTACAGTTGGTCTAGTCTAGGAAAACCCCCAAGAGGTATTAGTCTCACCCTCTACTGAAACTCATCCATCTGACATGATCACTGAGGATATTAACATAGGTACCGATGTTGGTGCTGCTAAGGTTACATCTATTAGCACCACTGAGTTCAGCAGGGAGAATGTGCATTAACAACTTTATATCCCTGTTTTGGGAAGCCATATGTGATATATATATATATATATATATATATATATATATATATATATATAAATAACTCTCTTGAAAACTGGAAATGAAAAGGGTGCATTTTGTTCTGTATGTCCTTGAAAGCTTCCGTTAACAACTCACCCCTACTAGACTTGAGCATTTTATCCCTTTTCTCCAGATCCTTATCTGTTTTCTTGGACTTCATTTTGTAGGAAATAAATGGCTTTTTATAACAAAATAAAAAAACACAGTTATATTTCTGGTAAAACTCTGATACCATAAGAAAGACATTTTAATAATATTTTGACTGAAGGCCTCTGAAGAAAAGTAACAGTAAGCAAGTGTCACTATACAGACAAAATTACTACAGTGACAAAATGGATATAAAACCCTTGAAATGTGAGAATTTAATATATCTTCTATGAGTGCAAACTTCAAACTTTATACAAAGGTTTCCTACACTTACCAGTGTTCAATGGAATGCAAGCACAAGGCCATGGGTGGTCTTCACAGGGACAAAAGTACAGCGAGTGAAATTTCTATCTAGTAAAGAAGATAGATAATGTTGATAAAACTCAAACTGCTGTGATTCATAGTTACAGTGACCACTCCCAAAAGGCCAGCCTAAACTATCAGCGTTGGCAATATCATACATGCCACTTGCAATAATAAACATGGATATGAAATGGCATGAAGAAATACTGGAAGCAAGTTTAGAACCAATGATACCAAAACCAGTCAGTTTTAGGGACACTGGCAGCAGTGACAATAATGTCACTGCTTGTATGGTGCCAACAAACTTCATTTCCCAGCGATCTTGACTGACATGGATGCTGCTCATGCACTTGGCATGGTACAATAGAATATCTGTGAAACAGTGTGGGTAGAATAGGATTCCCTGAGAGATTTATAAAACAAATACAGAGGTACTTCAAGGTGCAGGTTAGTAAGCTGAATACTGGAATCAATGCATACAAATTAGTGTTGGGCCCAGACAAAAACTGTGCTATATTCATTTTTCAGAATAAATCGGGAAAAGTCGAAAGAAGAAGAAGTTAACACAACCCTAAAAAATTCTCCACAGCCATAAAGAAGTCTTACATCTCAGCCATATATTCAACCATAATCCCTTTCCAAATAACTCATCACTCGAAATCGCAATAAAATCAACTCTTATTTCACGGACAGTATAGCAACTCTAACCTAAGATTCCCCAATATCTAATTCTAACCCTGCTCAACAGCCATGTATCATCACATCCACTTTCACCTTTAAATCTGTGCCCATATCTTACATAAAACTATTCTTAAACTCAAACCATGCTCTACTTCAGCTGATGATCTTCCAAGGAAATACCTTAAAATAGCAGCCGATAGCATTGCCAACCCTGTCTCAATCCTTGTAAATAGGTCAGCCCAGGAATTCCGCATTCCTTCTCTCTGGAAAAAGTCACTTATTATCCCTCTGCAAAAAAGGAGGAAATTCAACACTACATTACTAAATTTAGACCTATAGCAATCTTATCCCTCCTAGCCAAAATACTTAATTGCTAAACTATCTCCTGCAGGAAGCACTCCTAACCCCCTCACACAACATGGCTTCTGTACTTCCCATAGTACTAACACTGCACTTCTAACTTATATAGATACTGTCAATAAAGCTAGAGATAATGGCAAACTAGTTTCCCCCTTACTTCTAGACTTGTCGAAAGCCTTCAAAAGTTTGTCACAGCAAAATTCTACTTCAAATGTCCTCATTAGGTCTCTCTCAGCCTACCCTTCTATAGTTCAAAAGTATACAATAGGTGTCAGTCAGTAAACTGGCACTCCTCTCTTTCTCCATACCTCCCAGTAACCACAGGTGTACCACAAGGCTCTATCCTTGGTTTCCTTCTTGTTAACATTCTCACCAAAATCTTCCACAAATCCACACAACAGGCCTCCCTGATACAGCTAGCAGTTGACTCCACACACACTTACATATCTGACAATGTGGCACACCACCAAAGAATTACTCATAAAGCTTTATAAGCGTATAAAACATGGTTTTCTAACTCACAACTCATGCTTAACCCGAAAAAATTACTACTTTTTCCCCAAATTCCTCTCTCATACAAAAAATAAAGTCCTCTCTCTTGATAATATAACCATTAAAGTAATTTCTCTTAGTAAATTATTAAGGTTGATATTGGACAACAATCTTAAATTCAACCTGTATATCCAAAATTGCAATTGTAACTCCTCAATCACCTGAAGAATCTACGGATATTCACATGTGGATTAAACAGTTCAGTGTTCTCAAGACACAGTGGGAGATGCAAACACTCATTTGCAAAACCGGTATATCATCCTCCATTCCTTTTTTCAATGTATGTACTGCAGGTCTCTGGGAAGAAGAAGTCTTCTTCAGTGATGATGCTGATTCATTAGGGTGTGATGGGGGGCGCTCCTTCATTCCTCCTCACAACAGGGTCTCGGATCCGAGACCCTATCATGAGGGGGAATGAAGAAGACAACATCAGATCCTATGATGGGTTGTGATTGACTGAGCAGTTGCCTAATAATAGAATAATTATTTTGATTTATACTTTTATTTTTTACCACTGTTTTTCACTGTGAGTAGGAAGAAAGGGATAGCTTGCAGACAAGAAGAATTACTTTGATTTATATTTTGTTTTACCTCAAATTTACACTCTTTGTTAGAAAGGGATAGGTTTCAGACAGACAAACTCTAGACATCCCAAGAGGCTTAGTCAGCTATAAACATGCACAGAATACAAAAAGGCAATCCACACTTATCTACAAAATGCTACATCGGTTTGTGATTGATTGAGAAGTTGCCTGGTAACAGATTTATTTTGACATTTTATTTACCACTGTTTGTTTACAGTTTGTAGGAAGGAGATAGCCTGTAGACAAGATTTACTTTGATTTATATTTTCTTGTTTACCCCAAATTTTCACCGTTTCCTATTAGAAAGGGATAGTTTTTAGACAGACAAACTCTAGTTATCCCACAGGTCCTAGTCAGCTATAAATACTACAATCCAGAGCTTGTCTGAAACAATCTTGTGTTGGTTTGAAATTTACTGATTTTTGCTGTTAAGAGGTGAGAGTAATGAGAGTGAGTAGAAGCTACTGGGCATATTCATGCGTGATATAAAGGAATTCCAGCTTTGGTGTTAGTTACACAACTGGTACGGTCAAAGGAATGACTTTATTCTGCTTAATTTTATGTTAAATTGTATATTCTTTGTGTGATTTTTCTCATAGAAGATTTAAAATCTCCGAATTCTGTGATAACTGATTTTGATTATCTTCCATGTACAATTCTTTATTAATTTGCAGCTGAAAAAAGATTCCTTAAATGCCATTAATGACTTGCAAAAGCACAGGTCTCTTGTACAGTGTATTAAATGCTGGGTATATTTAAAGGTAACACTTGATAACACTGGTGATCTGTGTTTCTCATGCCAAATGTTAAGTGATTTGCTTGCTATTATTAGTAGTAAATCTAGATTTACTGACGAAGATTGCACTTGTGCAGCTGGCATAGTTTGGAGAACTGTTGTTTCATATATTACTGAGTGGACTAATGAAAATATAATGTAGGCAAACAGCAAACAAAAAGCATTTATGAAAGGAAGTATTAAGTAAGAATAACAAAGGAGAAAAAGAAACCAAGTGATGTCTGTAAAGCAAAGGGAATACATAATAAAAAGAAAACTGACTGTTTGCTTATGTAACACCCACAATACCAGAAATGATAATGTTTTCTACCACAAAACTTTCAGTCTACAGAAAAAGGCAGCATTTTTCCAAAAGAGGAGACAGAAAAACAGGCAAACTGCGGGTGAGAAGCAAGAATTCAAAACTGAACACAGAAGGACTGAAGAACATTACTGCAAGAAAAAGAGGAGAAAGACAGAAGCTAACAACATGGCTCAAGCTGTGGATGTACAAAGCCAGCTGGATGAGAAATGTATGCTTGCAAATTTAATATGAAATGAAAACAGTGGAATTAATAAGACTAATGTTGATGAAGATCATTCTTTTGTAACAACTGATAAGAGTAGATATTACATTAGAGGGTGAAGATTCTTCAGAACTGGTTAGAAAAGATATTCTTGTAATTGGAAATCCAATTAAAAGAGGAACTGATAGTTAACATTTGCAGATAAGATAATGAATATTGAATAGTGTTACACATGCCAGGAGCAAAAATAGAATATCTGAGAAAGGCCTTAGAACACCTTAATGTAAGGAAGTATGCCTCTGTTTTTAGTCAGGATGGTACAAATGATCTCATCCACAAGGACTCTCTGACTCTTAGTATGGATCTTACAGCCATCTGAGATGGCATAGCTTGTACAGGTACTAGGACATATGTTTCACAAATCACTTATATAAATGAGTGTTCAGGTCACCGTTAATGAAAAGATTTTTTGGCTAAATATTTACATGAAAAAAATGTCCTGTTTTAAGCAATGGACATGTGTGGAGCACCTGGGCCTAATTTTGGGCACACATGTTTCAACAGGACGGCATGCACTTGTCAAGATCAGGAAAACAAATTCTGCAATATTTGATAAAGACAAGACAGGATTTTTATCAGGTCAAAAATTTAACGGTTCACAGATGGCAACATTCAATTCCTCTCTGATGGCTGGTAATGTTAGGAGCATTAACAATAGTTTTTTTTCTTATTCGAAAGTTTGCTATGTTCCCATTAGATTGATGATGTTATTGTTTGTGAAACGTGGTTAAAGATCAGTGACTAGACACCAGTTCTGCCATGGTATAAACAAAACACATTCATTACTTAAATCCAGAGACAGGCATGGGTAACAAGGAACAAAACAAGTCCCAACCTGCTCTACAAACCCACCAGGAACTTAGAAACAAAACAAAGCAGCAAATTAGGCAAAATAAATTACTACTCAGAAATACAATCTAAGCACCGTAATAATCCAAAAAAATTCTGGACAGCTATAAACAATACACTTCTACCAGGCAAAGTTAGGACACCCTCTCCTACCACTACTAATATAATATTGCTACTCAATTCAATAAATACTTTACTGAAACTATATAGCTCTGTCCAACAATCAAAGCCACTCACCTGCCAAACTACCTCTGTCTCTCCCAATATTAAATCCACCTTCTCCCTGCAACCTGTATCTACAGAGACTATCAAAAGACTGCTCAAAAACCCACCACAATAGCTGCAGACAACTTACCTGCCAATTCCCCTAAAGCTAACAGTAGATGGTATAGCCTAGCATAATCAAGACTGGACAAAATCAGTACATATATAACAGTACTGAGATCTTTCTGTCAGATGAGATGATTCATTAGTAAAAAGGTACTGAGGTGAAAATGCAATGAATTCACAACTACTGATAATTAGGTTGTAAAAGGTAAGAGACCTGTGAGGGAAAAATCTGACATTTGTTATGTAGAAAAGAATATGTACCATTAACTACTGTTAGCATAAAAATGATATTTTATGCATCTCCAGAAGTAGTTGTGAAGACACGTCTCCAGGAAAGGACCGGAGGAGTAGCTGAGAGCTTCTGCTAACTCATTCACCTCCCTGAGAATGTGATTCACTCAGACAATGATGCCCTGTCTATGGTTCATCTCCAGACAAGCATCATCTCCCTGCAAAGGGATTACAACTATGTGCACCCCTGCTTGTCTAGATATCACATGATGGGTTGACTGTATAAATGAATAAAGAAAAATCACAAAAGTAATTCCTTCTCTAAAGTCAACAGGGCCAGAAACACTACTCATAGCTCCAATTATTTGACAGAGAGCCCCTTTCTCCAGAGGGAATAATATTACATGTCATGTGTAGGAGCCTTAAGCTTTCCAACCTGAAAGCAAAGTTCCCCATCAGCACTACCTACTACTATTAGTTTGGCTGCAGGAAGGAGGTAAACATCAGAAGGCAGATAAGGATAGGTGGGAAGAGACTAAGCAAAAGATAATACAAAAATCAAGGAGTTTGAAGCTCTTGACAATAGATATAGATAGTAAGATACAAGCAATACAAATTTGTATAGTGCCTTTTGTTTTGTATACAAGTCAGCAGTAATTTTAATCATCTGGGGAGAAGTTGTACACAATAATTAATAAACAGCTGAGGGAAATTAATTTGCAGAGAAAGAGGGCAAGAGTTAAGTGACAGCAGTTGCTTTTCTCCATAGAACAAGGTGGTTTAGGATTAACTAATTTGAAGATACATTTAAGTCATGCAGTTGAGACCCATACAAAACAGAGACGTATATGGTTACAAATCAAAGTGGAAAGAAAGGATCAACTGGGGAAGTCTGAAAAATAAGGATGCAGGCCCTTAACAAGAACAAAAACATACAGGATATTACATTTATAAAGTAGAAGAAAGTATTCTATGAACTAAACCACCATTCCCCTCCGTGCCACACGCTCCAGGGACCTCAACCTCATTACTACAATAAACAGAACATGCTGGAAGGACAGGTTCCTAACCCAGAGACTGCCCATGCTCTGGAACAGACTTCCCATTCACATCAAGCAGAGCACCTCGCTGGCCCTCTTCAAAAGAAATTTTGAAGAGTGGATGGGCAATAGAAAATCCACCCTGGGGATCACGTCAAAGGCCCTGCTTGACAGGGGCACTGGGAACTAATGTCGGGCAGATTGATGTCAGGGAATCTTTTTAGGCTAGGCTTACATAGGCTCTAGGGCCGTTAGTCTAGTACACACCTATGAACCTATGTAAAGAGGTAATAGTATTAACTGCAACTAGACAAAGGGGGCTGGAATGTATTGGAGAAAATTGGCAAAGTGGCCAGGGTATTTGGACCTAATAACTAAGGTGAGAAAGGTAATAAGAGTGGGATGAGGTCAAGCAGAAGTTTGGACAGCAGGTTAAAGACTGCCTTCCCTACTAGGGTTTGAAAACTGAGTATAGACAAAGAGAAGGGAATAGGGGAGTGTTAAAGTGAAAGACCAGCTCTGGATTAGTTTTCACTTAAGTCTACAACAGAAGCTACTACCTAAGAAGCAATAATTAGGAGGTCATATCAAAATAATGCATGATAACTATAAGACTCAATCAGAAAGATGATAAAAAGGATTGGGAAGAGAGAAGAGAAAGGCAATATACAAAGGAACAGTGGCTGTACTTTTGTATGGCTCACAAATATGCATCAAAGTCTAGAAGGTTTAGAAGTTTTCATAAAAGTGTCTGCACGGGTATTTTTATTCTCCAAGGGGATTTCAGAAATTTTTCCACAGTTAGCAAATACTTGAGGTGTGATAAGAAATAGAGAGGTAACTGGGAACACATTTTGGAGAATGTAATAAGTAGGCATATTTTGAAAACTTCCCACAGAGTACTATGTTATCAATGCTGAGGGAGCAAATTACTATAATTAAGGAGACAATCCTTTTTAGCTGTGATATGGGAACTGAATTGCCTAGCCATAGTAAGGCCTTACTAAGTATACTGCTACTGGCTGCAAAAATAAATAAATAATTAAAAACAATTACTAGAAAATGGAAATCAAAATCTAAACCAAGTACTAAATACTGTAAAGGAGTAAATGAAATGGAGATGGGATCTTTGGAGATGGGAAGGAGCAAATTACATAGAAATACATGGAATTTGTGGAAAAGTACAGTTGTATAAATACACATACCAGAGTAGAGAATGAAATGATACCTGCTGCAGTAGCCGAAGCTGTACGTGTTATATCCTTCTAAGCAGCAGTTTAGCAAGGACAGGGCGAGAGGGTCAACTGTCCTGGAACACAGTGCTAGGTTCGCAATTGGCCATCTGTCATCCTGATCAATCTTTAGTGCAATACCACCTTTTAAAAGCTAGCATTGCATCTGCGGTCATACCTGAGCACCATAGTACTCTGTGTGTGGTTTAAGCTGTAGTAAAGTGAGAGGATGCCCGAGGAATGGAGAAAAGGTGTTTTTGTACCGATTTTTAAGAATAAAGGTGATGTGCAGAGCTATAGTAACTACAGAGGGATTACATTGATCAGCCACAGCATGAAGTTATGGGAAAGAGTAGTGGAAGCTAGGTTAAGAAGGGAGGTGATGATTAGTGATCAGCAGTATGGTTTCATGCCAGGAAAGAGCACTACAGATGCGATGTTTGCTCTGACAGTGTTGATGGAGAAGTACAGAGAAGGTCAGAAGGAGTTGCATTGTGTCATTGTGGAGTTAGAGAAAGCATATGACAGGGTGCCTAGAGAGGAGTTGTGGTATTGTATGAGGAAGTCTGCAGTGTGAGAGAAGTATGTAAGAGTGGTACAGGATATGTACGAGGGCAGTGTGACAGCAGTGAGGTCTGTGGTGGAAGTGACGGATGCATTTAAGGTGGAGGTGGGATTACATCAAGGATCAGATCTGAGCCCTTTCTTATTTGCAATGGTGATGGACAGGTTGACGGACGAGATCAGACAAGAGTCCCCATGGACTATGATGTTTGCAGATGACATTGTGATCTGTAGTGAGAGTAGGGAACAGGTGGAGGAGACCCTGGAGAGGTGGAGATATGCTCTAGAGAGAAGAGGAATGAAGGTCAGTAGGACTAAGACAGAATATATGTGTGTGAATGAGAGGGAGGATAGAGGAATGGTGAGGATGCAGGGGGTAGTGGTGGCGAAGGTGGATGAGTTTAAATACTTGGGATCAACAGTGCAAAGTAATGGTGAGTTTGGAAGAGAGGTGAAGAAGTGAGTATAGGCAGGATGGAGTGGGTGGAGAAGAGTGTCAGGAGTTATTTGTGCCAGACGAGTACCAGTAAGAGTGAAAGGGAAGGTCTACAAGAGGGTAGTGAGACCAGCTATGTTATATGGGTTGGAGACTGTGGCACTGACAAAAAGGCAGGTGTCAGAGCTGGACGTGGCAGAGTTATAGATGTTAAGATTTGCACTGGGTGTGATTAGAGTGGACAGGATTAGGAATAAGTATATTAGATGGTCAGCCCAGGTTGGAAGGTTTTGAGACAAAGCCAGAGAGGCAAGATTACATTGGTTTGGACATGTGCTGAGGAGGGATGCAGAGTACACTGGGAAAAAGATGCTAAGGATGAAGCTGCCAGGTAACAGGAAAACAGGAAGGCCTAAGATAAGGTTCATGGATGTGGTGAGAGAGGACATGCAGGTGGTTGGTGTGACAGAGCAAGATGCAGAGGACAGGAAGAAATGGAAACAGATGATCCACTGTGGCGACCCCTAAAGGGAGCAGCCGAAAGAACAAGAAAGAAATGCTTGCTTGCTACAGATTAAAAGTGTATATATATATATATATATATATATATATATATATTTGTATATATACATACATATACATATATATCTACATACATATACTGTAGATATATATGTATACATATATATATATATATATATATATATATATATATATATATATATATATGGATTCACTTCATAACACTGAAACTTCAAAATACTGAAAATGACAAAACTTCATAATAGCGAAGACCAAAAAACTGAAAGCTCAAAATACTGAATACTCAAAATACTGAAACTCAAAATACTGAAAACACATATTATGCGTAAACTCAGCTTAAACAACATAAATCATAACAATTTCTACTAAATATATGTAGGGGGGCAAGCCCCCCTGCTAATTATATATATCTACTCCAAGATTGCACTTAACTACACTATGTGCAATCTTGGAGTTGATATATTTAATTAGCAGGGGGTGTGGGGGGTGCAGGGGGGCTTGCATATATTTGGTAGAAATTGTTATGATTTATGTTGTTTAAGCTGAGTTTACGCATAATATGTGTTTTCAGTATTTTGAGTTTCAGTATTTTGAGTATTCAGTATTTTGAGCTTTCAGTATTTTGGTTTCAGTGTTTTGAGTTTCAGTATTTTGAAGTTTCAGTGTTATGAAGTGAATCCATACATATATATATATATATATATATATACACACACACACACACACACACACACACACACACATATATTGTAGATGTAGATATATATATATATATATATTTTTTTTTTTTTAAACTAAAGCCCGAGCGCTGTAGTGCTTCATGCAGGGTATAAACTATAGCAAGCAGTTTGCTACAATATAAAAGAGAAAACATTTGTTTATTTTTTGTAAATTAAACCTGAGTGCAGCAGCGCTCTGTTTCTATATTCGTAGCAAGCAGTTTGATACAGTTTAAAAGAAAAATTACTTTTTTTAATAAAGTGTGTGTGTGTGTGTGGGGGGGGGGGGTCAGGGCATAAAAACGAGACCTGAATGGCCGGGGTGGGGGATATGTCATGCATCTGACCATCTGGTTGCTGTGCTACTAGAAGAAACTGACTTTTTCTGCATAAGTTTTTTTTTTTTTGTCTCTTCACTTGACGAGTTGAGGGGGTGGGCAGCTAGTGTGAGACACTGTCACAGGGCACTGATTCAGACAGCTATGTTTTTGCTTCTAAGAATATAACAGCCAGTTAGCTTCCAAAGCTTCAGGGCATTTTTCATGCACCCAAACCATAAGACAGCTTAGCTGAGCTGGCTAAAATACAAGTTTGGGTGCCCTTCAGAGCATTCATGCTGACTGAGAGAGAGTCAGAGAGAGAGAGAGAGAGGCTAATTGTCACATGTCCACACCCAAGCATAAACAACACACCAAAATACAACAAGAATGGAGGGAGGGAGTGGCTACTGCAGCAATGATCATTCAAACATCTATACTGTTATGGTAAGTTTACTTATATAACTGTACTATGCTCATCATACTGAGCACTGCTGCAGTAGCCTAAGCTATATGGGTAGATTACCATAGCTCAGAATATTTGGGAGGTGGAACGGGAAGGTTCCAGGAGTCCCTGGAGAATGGTTTAGCAAAGGCTAACCTAGATATGGAAAATGATTCTAGCTTGTAGTACTTTGTAGAAGTATGTACACAGAACCAAGTTGCTGCTTCAAGAATACTTCGAGTCCAACCCTTTCCCAAAAAAAAAAAAAAAAAAAAAAAAAAGCCATAGACAAAGCTAAAGCTCTGATAGAGTCAACCATGACCCTGCCTGGAATAGTTTTGCTGTGGTGGGAATAACAAAAGGTAACAGCCTAAGAAAATCACTTGGAAATAGTCTGTTTTTACCATCACAAGAAACAAACAACTGATCAGAAGTTCTGAAACATTTTGTTCTGTCAAGATAGTACCCGAGTTCTCTGTGTTCATCCAAGGTATGAAATAGCTTTTCTCCCTTACTTTTGGGTTCAGATAAAAGGTACAGATGGATAACATCTTACCATAACAATGTTCAATTTTTTTGCTGTTGCAGTATTCATTACATGTGGGATATCCTGCCAAGGATAGCCTAATGTCCAGCCAGTATATCAAAGCCTTTAGACCCTCCCAGCATCATACGTCAGATGTATGCTCCCCACTCAGTTATAGGGTATAAAGGTGATGTACACACTCCCAATACTCAGAAATGAACTTCCCCAGTAGAACCAGAGCAACACCAGGATAAAGAAGGACATGTTCATCCAGGAGGGAAGAGGAATGGGACAAGAATTGGGAAAGACTGCTTGGCCAGTACAGTGTGCCCAACAGAAAAAAAAAGAGAGAAAATAGGTCAGGAGGGAGGGACGGCGTACTACAACAGTGAAAAGTAGGGCATCTACTGTTATGGTAAGATCTTACATAACTGTACTATGTCCTTCCTTATCACTGCTGCAGTATTCATTAAGTGTGGGAGTTTGCCAAAATTATGGTAAAGGATGGGAAGACGAAGGCACAGAGCAACCCTCCACAAATCCATGAAAGATACCTCTGGCTCTGGAAATGATATCCAACTTATAATGTTTAGTAAAAGTGTGGACAGAGGATCAAGTAGCAGCTTCTAGAATGGATCTAGGATCCAGACTCTTGAAGAAAACTCCAGAAGAGTCTACTGCTTTCATAGAATGAGCTCGAACTTAAGCTGAAAGCTGTTTACCATGAAAGGAATAACAAAAAGAAATGGCCTTAGAAATCCATGAGGAGATGGTTTGCTTAGAAACCGCCAAACCCAATGTTCTGGTATTAAAAGAAACAGAAAGCTGCTCAGATTTGTGGATAGACTTAGTCTTATCCAAATAATATTTGAACTGTCTGTATAAATCCAAAGTGAGAAGAACCTTCTCACTAGTAGATTATGGAGAAGGAAAAAAGGTAGGGAGTTGGACAGGCTGATTGAGGGATAACTCATTGACCACCTTGGGCATAAAAGAAGGATTAGTATGCAGAGACAACCTGTTGCTATGAAAAATCAAAAAGAGAGGACTCACCATCAAAGCCTGAATTAAAAGTCACCAAAACACAATCTTCTATGTGTAATGTTGCAAGGAGGAAGAAGAGAGCTAGGAAGGAGACATAGTTAACTTTTTAAGGACAAAATGAAGGTTACAAAGGGAGTAATAGTTCTTCTTGGGGTCCTGATATGAAGCACACCTTTAATGAATGGTTTGACATCAAAATGAGAGGGTTCAAGGGCAGACAAGCAGAGATTGCTGACAAATGAGTTGTAACCCATGAATATGCTAAACCAGCTGGCCAGGTGAAAGAGAAGAGGGAACCAGTACTGTCTGTGCCCAAAGGAAGTCAATAGCAAGATTCTGGGGGAGTCTTTCATGACCTTGTGCAAGACCCTGAGAAAGAGAGGAAGAAGGGGGTAAGAATATAGGAATATTCCTTCTAAGAAAAGGACATGGTGTCCACTTTCAAGTCAGAGGACTTGGGACTCAGGAACAGAATCAAGGAAATTGTCTTTTCAGAAGGAAGCCAAAAAGACACATTTGAGAAATACTTGAGGAACACCCCACCAATGTACTATATCCAAAAACACCTCTCTGTGAAGTGTCCATTCATGATGTGGTGTCCTGGACCTGCTCAGAGAGTCTGCCACAAAGTTGTATTATGGAGGGATACAGACCACCTGAAGAGTTATCTGATGGTCAATAGCAAAGTCCCAGGCCTGCTGATATACCACATGCCTGTGATGTTGTCTGCAAAGACCTTTAGAAGTCCTGGAAACCAAAGAAAATGGAAGGCCTGCACAGCCAGAATGAGCACCCTCATCTCTTATATATTGATGTGGTCTGACTGCTGATGAAGGGGCCATAGTCTCTGAACCTTCATATTGTTGAAAGAGGCTCCCCACACCTGATCGGAAGTGACTGTTAAAAGCTCTTGAGTAGCGGTCAAAGTCTCAAAAGGAAGGCCTGGACTGAGGGAGATCTACCGAATTTACCAATGAAACTTGAGTTTCAGACAGGGTTGTAGAGGAACTGGAAATTCTAGACGGTGACAATGCTGAAGCCAAACCACTTTGAGGTACCACTGAAGCTTCCTCATATGAAGTTTGGTAAATGAAATCATGGGGATAGTTGATGTCATGAACCCCAAGGCTCTATTAAATTGGGTATATATTATACAGTCGAAACTTTAGGTAATTGAATACCTTAAGCTCGACACCTAAACAGCGAAAGCTGTAAACATCGAACAGGCACTTCTGCAAATTTTTTCGTAGGGAAAAAATGTGCTTGGCCGGAGGGGGGAAAAAATTTTAAACCCAAACTGAATGAGGGACTGTGCCCCCCACAACCTCCCTAACTAAATATACCAACTCCGAGATCGTTCTACGGTGGAGAAAATGGCAGATTCCCGATAACGGACAACAAATTGTTACCCTATGAAAAAAATTTACAGCAGTGGCCGTCCGATGTTTACAGCTTTTGCTATTTAGGTATTTGATTACCTAATGTAAACCCATTAAATTCCCTTCCAAGAATGAGAGAAAGAGGGAGCAGAGACTGCAAATAGTTAGTCAGAAACAGAACCTTAGGAGATGGAAGAGAGGTCATCATTAGGATGATTTGGATTCTGCAACCCAGACAAATGTGGTCTTCAGAAGGAGTCAAAACTGACTACTTGAAATTCATGGTAGGCTTTACCAGAAAGGCTCATCCAGACTCTGCTACACTTTGCTGTGAAGGAAAGGTTAGTTTGCTTTTATTTTTTGTATTTTGTATATTTTAAATACTGTAGTTTGTTTTCTTTACCTTGTGTTTTACTTGCATTCTGCTTTAACAGCATATTAAAACTTCAAAAGAGACCACAGCTCTCTCTTTGTCTTCTGAGTCCGGCAGAATTTTTTCCTGCCCAGTCACAGTTGTCTTGTTAAATACCACTATCTTTCTAGTTGCCTGCCTCTTATGTTAATCTGACCATATATCTCATTTCCTCTCTACATTCACTGGCTTGTGAGAGTAATCACTAAATCAAAAACCCCTTCCCTTCAACTATTTAAATTTATTGGCCATCCTACTGTATTCCATAGTACCAGAATACAAAAGTGACCACCCCTTTCAACCCATCTTGCTGTTTTAAAAATAGTAACTCTCCACTAAACCTTAACTTTTTAAACAGGTAAAACTTAATTTACCTACTTTCACGTCTAACTTCTCTAGTGCACACTGCAGTGTGCATTTCTTTTCATCTTACCTTTAAGCATCCCTTTGACTAACACTTTCTCTAATACCTGCTGGAAAGCACTAGGAAGCCTTAAACATACAAGCACTCAACTCTCCTTGTTAATGAGGAGAAATTAATAGTAGGCACTAAACAGCCTATAATTGCAAAGTACCTTGCTAAGGTAAGGGAAAACACCTCCTGTACTTTACAAAAAAAAAAAAAAAAAAAAAGCACCAAACCAGGCATGTCCAAGGGTCAGCTTCTGGTGATTTCTCCTGTCCACTTGGTGAATCTGGGCATACTGGGGCAATGCAGCAATTGCCTCATGTACACAGACAACCCTCTCCTCCTACCACCCAACACTACAACCTGTGAGAGATGCACTTACATAGCCAAAATGGAAGCAAAGCTCTCTCCACCCAAGATTGTGCTAGACAGTCAAGAGGAGAAGGTTAACACCCACACTACACCTCAAACAACACATAGCCCTTCTAAACCCACACCACCAACACCCACATATAGCAACACTAAATCCACATATGCAGAGGCTCTTAACTGTAACCTGCCCAAGCAACAAGGACCTCTGAAGCTGAAACGCAAACAAACACAATCACAACCAAAGTGTCACATAGTTCACAACACCTGTGTGCCACCCAGCAACAGCCCCTAAGGCAAGACAATGCACTTAACACTTTAGTCATAGGTGACTGTATAGTCCGGCACACTGATGTCCCTCTCACCAGGTTGAACAAGGAGAAAATTACAGTCAGCTGCCTGTCGGGTGCCAGGATCCGCCACATAACGCATGCACTCAAGTCACTCCACAACAAGTACAAATATGACTCTGTCATTGTCCATGTTGGAGAGAATGACTTGAGACGTACCTCCCTGGATTACATGAAAAGAGATATGGAAGAGTTCTCGGATCATGCGGCCCAGGCAGGTATGACCCTAGCCCTGAGTAGCATCCTGCCTTCGCCCAGAATGATACCACAATATAAGGACAAAATGACTGACTTCAACAATTGGCTAAGTTTCTGGTGTCATTCAAAGGGGATCGAGTATCTGTCTGCCTGGGATGACATGACTGACAGACCACAATGCTTTGCCAGAGATGGTCTGCACCTGTCTCCCCTGGGATTCAGGTTACTGGCTAAGGCTCTTGCCACCCCTATAGTGCCTTTTTTAGGCAAAGTTCAAAGGACAAAACCACCACCGTAACAGGTACAAGCATGCAAAATCTGAAGGTAATGCTACTCAGTGCTAGAAGTCTAAACCTCAAAATGCACTCTCTCGAGGCACTCCTAAAAATGGAGAACATCCATATCTGTGCAGTAACTGAGACCTGATTCAAGGCTCCAGAGAGCACCCCTGCAATACCAGGCTACAACTCTTACCACACTTTTTGGCCACCAAACCAGGACCGAAACACTAAAGGTGAAGGAGTGCCAATATTCCCCAAGGATATTCACACCACCAGGATAGTTGCCCAACACAATGCGTCTGAAATTCTCCAGGGGCAACTAACACTAGGTAAGACTGCAATCCAAATTTTAACTTGCTACAGATCCCCCACCATACCCCAAGATTCTCACTACACCTTTCTAAACATACTGTAAAATATTAAGATACAACCAAACACCCTAATACTGGGTGATTTTCACTACCCTGCCATTAACTGGGAAAACTACTCATGTATCAACACCTTTGCCCAACGGTTCTTGGAATTCATAAATTCCAACGCCCTGGATCAACTAATCCATAGTCCCACCAGGGGCTCCAATATCCTAGACCTGGTCATTACCAACATGGGAAATCGATGCTCCACACCTATGGTCACCCCCTCGTTAGTCAGATCTGACCATAAGCTAATCACCCTTAACATCCACATCCCACCCCCACCCCCCCAGTAAGGAAACCTCCATAAAAAACTTCTCCAAAGCCAACTTCATGCTACTCGAGTCAGAAGTGACAAACTTCATGACACCCATGCAGACGGGAGCTGAAAGTTCAACTGCTGAATCCTACACTAAGGCACTGTACGAGCACATCCACTCATGCATAAATTGTGCCATCCCAAATAGAACCAAGATGCTCTCATCCAAAACAAAGAAGCCAATCTGGTGGTCCCCTGCCATAAATTAGAAGTTATGTAGTCACCATAACGTTCCATCTGAGTAGGCAGTTCATTTGTCTGCAACCTGTGGTTACGGATCCGATATCGGATCTGATCTGGCAACTTGTTTCAAGCTAATGGATCCGAGCTCCTAGCTCCTCCCTTCACCCATAATCCCCTGCTAACCCTCCATGACCTCAGATCGAGTTTGCCTCTCAATATATATCCAACAAAGGATATCTAACAACTAATAGATCCGAAAAGGTCAGGGGGAAGGAGGGGGGGATAGTTGCAGACAAATGAACTACCTACTCAGATGAAACATTATGGTGAGTACATAACTTCTAAATCTGAAGTAGGATGTTCATTTGTCAGCAACCTGTGGGACAGAGTCCCCAGCTACCTGCACCCTGGGTGGCCATCATGGAAGGATATTACGAAGCACCGCAGAGCCAAAGGATGTTCTCCCTCTAGAAAGCAGGTCTAGCTTGTAGTGGTTGATAAAGGTATGAGATGAAGCCCAAGTGGCTGCAGAACAAACATCATCCAAAGGAACTCTAGACTTGAAAGCCGCAGAAGTAGAAATGGAGCGGGTGGAATGAGCACGAACTCCTTCTGGTGCAGGTCTACCCGAGGCTTGATAAGCCAGTAGGATACATTGGGAAATCCAGCGAGATAAAGATACTTTAGAGATAGCTTTCCCTATGTTAAATTTGGCAAAGGAAACGAACAGCTGGTCAGATTGTCTATGGCCAGCTGTCCTATGAGTATAAAAACAAAGCTGCCTATGAACATCCAATGAGTGCAGCTTGTATTCACCCTTATTTTGTTATTTAGGGAAAAAAAAATGGTAAATTTATGGATTGGTTTATGTTGGTTTCTGATGCTATCTTGGGAAGAAAGGAGGGATTGATCCTGAGGTACACTCTATCAGGGTGAAAAATCAGGTATGGAGGCTTCACAGAAAGAGCCTGAAGTTCCGACACTCTTTTCGCTGAAGTAATGGCTACAAGGAATGCTGTTTTCCATGACAAGAATTTGAGATCCACTGAAGCAGCGGGTTCAAAGGGTGGAGCAGTCAAGGCTTGAAGAACTAAAGTAAGATCCCATGGTGGTACGGCTTCTTTTACAGGGGGTCTAAGTATAAAGGTACCCTTGAGAAAGGTTTTACACAATTTGGCTGACATCAAGGGCCCTGTATCATGTCCCACATGATAATGAGAAATGGCTGCCAATTGCACTTTGACAGTTGAACAACTAGCGCCTTCCTGAAAGAGTTCAGTTAGGAAGTCTAAAATGGATGGAAGAGGAGCCGTAAAGGGATCTAGATCGCGGCGCTCCGCCCAGATGGAAAAACGTTTCCATTTACTGTGATACACTTTCCTGGTGGAGGGCTTATGCGCTGCCACGAGGATGGCTTTGACTGGTGAAGAGATACCGGGAGTCCTAACTAGGAGTGGAACTGGAGCAACCAAGCTGTCAGTTTCAGATTGTCCAGGTTTGGAGTTGGCAAGTGAAACGGATGGGATATGAGATCCGGAATGGGATCTAGAATCCAAGGGTGATTCACAAGGTGAGACCACAGGTAAGGGAACCAAATTTGTCGAGGCCAGAATGGGGCAATGAGAATCATCTTGCTCCCCAACCGCGAGGCTTTCTGTAAGAGTTGTATCATCATTGGAAGAGGAGGATAGGCATAGAGTAGACCAGGTGGCCAAGCATGCACCAGAGCGTCTCTTGGAGATTCCCGTGGTGGGGGGATTAGAGCGAAGAAATTGTCGCATTTGGCATTTGATGGAGAAGGGATAGGAAGGACCATTGCACTAACAGAGTCCATTGCAGGACTCGCATGTTCAAAGGGGCGCATGGAAGGAGTGTAATCGCTGCCGCCATGGAGCCTAGTGCCCTCAGGATCAATTCCGCTGGTGAAGCCCCTGAATGAAGGATAGCCCAGACATGAAGTTGTAGGTTTCTGATTCTCTCGGCAGTTAGGAAGGCTCGCAAATCTCTGGTGTCTATTCTGGCACCTATGAATTCTATGATCTGTGTTGGAGCCAGTAGAGATTTGCCAACATTGATAGTAATGCCTAGTTGTGGGGCTAGATGGAGAAAGAAGTCTCTGGCCGAGCAAAGTAGATGCCTTGTTGGTGCGGTCAGGAGCCAGTCGTCCAGGTACGGGAAGACCTGAATTCCCTGGAGTCTCAGGTGGGCCGCAATCACTGCTAACATTTTGGTGAACACCCTGGGGGCTGTGGTGAGGCCAAAGAGAAGGACCCTGAACTGGTAGTGACTGGCTCCCAGCCGGAAGCGAAGGAACCTCCTGGATCGTTTGTCCATTAAGATGTGGTAATACGCATCCTTGAGGTCTATAGAGCACACCCAATCGTTCTCCCTCAAAAGGGGGAGGATAGATTGAAGAGTGACCATTCAGAATTTTTCCTTGGTTACTGACAGGTTCAAGCGGGAAAGGTCTAGGATGGGTCTTAGATCCCCCGTCTTTTTTGGCACCAAAAAGAACCTAGAGTAGAACCCTAATCCGAGCTGGTCTTGGGGGACGGGCTGGATGGCTCTTTTTCTTAGCAGCTGCTGTATTTCTGCGGCCTCCCTCTGATCGGGTGGTACATCGGGGCTGTTCTTGGATTGGGGGACATGAAGTATTGGTATTTTGTACCCTCTGGATATGATGCGAAGCACCCAGCGGTCTGTTGTGATGGATTCTATGCCGCTAGATGTTTCGAAAAATGCCCCCCGACTGCCTCCAGAGTGGAGCAGCCGGGCAACCCTCAGGGCTGCTGCGCGGGCCACTCAGAGAAAGGTTCTCTGGACCCAAAGTTTCTCGGAGCCCCTCTGCCCCTGGGGCGACGTCCTCCCTGTCCACCTCTGCCACGGTAGGACTGGTTGTCCGGAGCTGGTTGGGAATGTTGTGATTTCCGGAACCAGATCTTCTTCTGACCCTTTTGGTTCCTTGAAAAGGACCACTGGGGAGCAGAGAAGCGGACTCCGACAGCAGACAACGTCTTCCCGGTCCTTCTCACTCTGGACAAGTGTCTCGTGAACTGTTTTGCCAAATAGGGCAGAACCATCAAAGGGGGCGTTCGCGAAGGACGCTTTAAAGGGCTCCGTAAAGTTGCAATGACGGAGCCAGGCCTGACGTCTCATGACTAGGCCTGCTCCGCTAGCCCTAGCAGCTCCCTCTGTGGCGTGGGACAACAGCCGCATAGAGGTGTTTGAAATAGATCTCAGAGTGGCCATTCGGGTGGAGTACAATTGTTTATCCTCCTCCGACATGGACTCAGGGGGGGATGCAGCGTATTCTTTGATAAGATCCCGCTGCATCCTGATGACATGTGCCATATAGTTCAGAGACCTTACAGAGAAGGTCGCTGAACTAAAGACTCGCTTCCCTAAGCAATCCATCAAACGGGACTCTTTGCTCGGTGGATGGACTGAGGGACTCTCCTGAGCCAATTCCCTCTTTGTGGCTGCCGCCGTCAACATGGCATCTACAGAGGGGCCCTTACTCCAATGTGACCGGTCTGAGGGGGGGCTAAGAATCCTATCCGGTCGCTTCGGTATTGGCTCCACGGTGTCCGGATCCTTCCACGCCCTG
Organism: Protopterus annectens; assembly: GCF_019279795.1. NCBI lineage: Eukaryota > Metazoa > Chordata > Ceratodontiformes > Protopteridae > Protopterus > Protopterus annectens. Next base: position 221,311,282 of record NC_056725.1, read on the forward strand.
GTGGTAATAAGGTCCACCAGGGGGTCGGCTGGAGGGGACACCCAGGAGGTAGACGGGCCTGACTCGAATGCCTCCAGAAACACGGACTCGTCAGAGGAAGACTTAGGGGCAGACCACCCACCTCTGATTCTCAGCATCTCCATGATGTCTCCAAAGGAGACATCCTCAGGGGGCAATCTTGGGGAGCCTTCCCCTTCCTCCAAGTCCGTGTCCTCGGTTAAGGACTCAGGGGAGTCCACGTGCCTCCTTTTGCACTTATGCTTGTGGGGAGCTTCCTCGGGGGGACTGTCCGAGGAGGCCTCGCCAGCAACATCTTGTTCCAATGGAACTATCTGTGACATCGAAGCAGGCTGTCCCTTTGGCCGGGTGATGGAAGCCTGGCCCAGCAGAGAGGGAGTGCAGGGAGGAATCGATGCAAGGACCGGGGGTCCGGATGCTTTCAATAGAGCCCTCTCCACAACATCGAATGCCGAGGGAGAGCCACTCTCCAATGGATCTGAAAGTCGGCTCCCACTCTGATCCGATGAAGGGATCGGAGCTGGCGCCGAGACCGTCGGATCCGAGGGACCAGTGTGCTCTGACCTGGACGGAGCCAAAGGCACACTGAACCCCCCGGATCCGAAGCTCGGACCACGGCTCCGAGAGGTCGGATCCGACAGGCTCGAGGGCAGGGTCGGATCCGAAGTACCAAGTACTGTTGGCGCCGACCCACCCCCGGCTCCAAGGCTGCTCGGCACCGAGCGCTCCGAACCCAGGTAGCGGGTTGGAGAAGGAGCAATTGGGTGGAAAAAAGGTGTCGAGCTCCCCCGCCCCGAGGGGGGGGGGGGCAAGAGCACTCCCATCTGCAGCTGGGCCTGGATGAACCTTCGCATCATCCGGTCCAAGTCTGCATCTGATAAACTGAAGGTAGATCTCGAGGAGGCCACCGAGGCAGGCCTGGAATGCCGCCTCGATGACCTCGACGGAGATCGGGTCTCCTCCTCCTCAGGCCCCGGGGAGAAAGAAGGGGATCGGAGCCGAGGAGGAGGAGACCTAGAAGCAGTGGAGGGAGAAGCCCGCTTAGCTGGCGGGGCCGAAACGGAGGTCTCTGCCCGCCGCTTGTGGTGCTTCTCCCTCCGTTTCTCCCTCCTGGCCTCCCTGTCCTCCGACACTTTAGCGGGAGTTTGAGTCCCTGTCGGAGGCAGGGGGGCAGGAGTGGCAGCCACCACAGGCTGTGGTGGAGCCACGAGAGCAGCAGAGGTAGCGGAGGTCGAAGCTGAATCCGGGGGTAGAACTCCCGCCAGGACCAGCTTTGACCTCCGTTCTTTCAGTGCCCTGGGGTTGAACGCTGCACAGTTAGTACAGCCCGAGGTGAGGTGTTCAACCCCAAGGCACTGAACGCACCGAGTGTGGCCATCAGCTGGGGAGAGCTTATGGCCACACTCGGTACATTTAGAAAATATGGCTTTTGGGCCTCAGCCATTCCTTTTTTTTTTTTTTTTTTTTTTTTTTAAACTAAAAAAAGAAAAACAACTACACACACACACACAGGCCCCAAAAGACACTCAACAAACACTCACACACTAGCGACCAGTGAAGGGAGGGTACTAATAAAAAAAAAATAAGGAACCTAACTCAGACACACTTTAAAAGTATTAATTTAAACTAAAAAAGAAATTCCTGACGAAAAGTACTTAGAAAAATGTAACTTTTTCCTCACTTATCTGAAGAGCTCAAAAAGGATCCAGCCATCACAAGCGCGGCAAACTAGATCTGAGGTCATGGAGGGTTAGCAGGGGATTATGGGTGAAGGGAGGAGCTAGGAGCTCAGATCCATTGGCTTGAAACAAGTTGCCGGCTCGGATCCGATATCGGATCCGTAACCACAGGTTGCTGGCAAATGAACATCCTACTTCAGATCAAACTTTACAACAAAAGGAAGAAACTGTTGCAGAAAAGAGGAAAATCCCAGGATGCAAAAAACTTCCTTACCAGCCTCAGTAAGAAACTGAGATCCCTCATAAAATCCTCCAAAGCTAGTTACGAAAATAAAATTTCCAAAGACAACCACAAGGCATTCTATAACTATATCAAGAATCTAAATGGCAATGCTCAGATCTGCTCTGAGCTAAAACAAAATGGCATTAAATATACTGATCCCAAGGATATTGCCAGTATCCTAGCAGATCGATTCAGTGCCAACTTCACCCCCCTCTCACCCCCTAAATGGCCCATCTCTATACCGGAAGATTGCCAAATTCCGGTAACAACGGCCACACAGGTAAAAAACGCACTCTCCACAGCTAAGAATACAGCATCCATGGGACCAGATGACATCCTAGACTGTGTACTACATGAACTACAATATGAACTGGCACCTCACCTAAGTGGCATGTTTAATCATAGCCTCACCTCAGGTTTCGTGCCCACTGAGTGGCGCACAGCTACAGTTATCCCACTCCACAAGGGGGGGATCCACCTTGGATCCCAGAAACTACCGTCCCATCAGTCTGACAAGCCTTATCTGCAAGGCCATGGAGCGTATTATCATGGAACTTATAAACAAAGACATTGGCAACCTTCAAACACTGGACCCCACCCAGTTTGGGTTCGTGAAGGGCCAATCTTGTCTCCTGAACCTGACTGACTTCTTCGAATCAGTCTCCAGAGCCATGGACAAGGGTAAGGTGGTCCACACATCCTATCTAGACCTTGCCAAGGCCTTTGACACCATCCCACACTCTGGAATCATAGATAAACTTACTAAGCTGGGCATTAATCCCTACGTCACCCAATGGGTTGCTAACTGGCTTACTGATAGAACCCACATTGTAAAAGTAGCCGACTCCAAATCCAGGTCCAGACAAGTGACAAATGGAGTACCTCAGGGTTCAGTACTGGGACCGCTCTTGTTTGGCATCTACTTCTCTGAAGTATAGGCCAACACTAAGGGACTCTGGATAACAAAGTTCGCAGATGACTGCAAACTGGGAGCCATTATTGAATCACCAAATCATGTGGATACTCTACAAAAGGGCCTTACAGAAACAGATGCTTGGTGCCAGAGCCATGGGCTCAAGCTCAATGCCAAGAAATGTATAGTTATCCCCTTTGGGAAAAACATGTATCCATGAATTACCATATAGGTGGCAGTACACTAAACACTGAAAGTGTGATAAGAGACTTAAGGACACAGGTGGACAGTGGTCTCACCTTCGATAACCACATCGCCACAACAGTCAGGCAATCCTTCTATGTGGCACATCTCATCACTAAGGGCTTTTCATCCAGACAAAAAGGAGGTCATTGTCCCACTGTACTCATCCCTCATTAGACCCATTATAGAATACAATGCCCCGTTTGGTATGTACCTCTCAAGACATCTGCAACAACTGGAAAGGCCGCAGAAATACCTCACTAAAAGAATCACAGGCCTAAAGCAAATGCCCTACGCTGACCGCCTTAAAAAACTCCAGCTATACTCTGTCGCATATCGTCTACTCAGAGGCGATCTTTGCTTAACATACAAGGCCATGTCAAACCCAGAGCTGTTGGACATGCTACACTTAAAGAAATCCCAATCCTTCAGAGCCACATGCTCCAGGGATCTAAACCTTGTCATCACAATAAACAAAACATGCTGGAGGGATAGGTTCCTGACCCAGAGACTCCCCAGACTCTGGAACAGATTGCCCATACATGTCAAGCAGAGTGCCTCTTTGGTCCTCTTCAAAAGGAACCTTGACAATTGAATGAGAGAAAGGAAATTCACCTCGGGGATCACGTCAGTCGCCCTGCTAGACAGGGGTCCAGGGAAGTAAATAGTGTGGGAAGAAATAGCCAGGGAATTGTTACGGCTAGGCTTGTATAGGCCCTAGGGCTGATAGTCTAGTACCAACCTATGAAGCTATGAAGTCTTTTCCTTGGTTGTTACTTGCCCTTCTGTGAGGGTTTCTCTTTTCTGCAAACAAAGGAAGTGGGTTTAGAAGGGTAATTTCTTTGATAACTAGGTAATGAGAGGAGAAAAAAAAAGACAGTTTAAAGTCCTGCATCATTTTACCCATCTCTTGCAAAGTATTGAAAAGCTCTGCTGCAGAAGGGCCAAATACAAAGTCCCTGCGAAGGGGAGAATCCAAAAGCTTGGCCTTAACATCCTCAGGGAGGGACTGTAGGTGAAACCAGGCAAACCTTCTAATAACAGATCAGTTGCTGGAGTCCTAGAAGAAGCTGCTACAGCATCTTAGCTGCATTTAATGAATGCTTTGCAACATGTGTAGCTTAAACCAAGCAAATAAATCACTTGCTGTTTAGTGTCAGAAGCCACAAGGTTAGCCATAGCTTTTTTAATTCCCCTAGAAAATGTTATCTGAGTTTGGTAATTTATGGCCTTAAAAGGCAAAGGTGGCAGACTTGTAAACCTTTTTACCATACCTGTCCATTGCCCTACTATCTCTGTCTGATGATAACACATCAGCTGCTTATAGAAGCTAATAGGTTTGTCAGTGGAGATGGAACATACAGAAGGATTTGCTATATGTTTTTGTAAAGAATTTTTATGTCCTCGGGTACCTTGTAGAGTCTATCAGGCTTCTAGGGAGCTGGAGGCTGGGAATCAAGAGACTCAGAGGTATATACAAAAGCATCCAGTAAGGCCTCTAAAACTAGAGGAAAGAAGGTATAGGAGCCCCTACCTCCAACAAGTTATGGTATCTTTTTTGTTCACCAGTCAACTGTTTAGATTCCCAATCAAAATGTGGCATTATTTTACATATAGTCCCGCCCCCAAAAATTTCCTCAGTGGGGAAGTTATGGAACAAGGCGTCATCATCAGAAGCAAGCTGTACAAGAGAATGATTTGTGATAAGTATGTCAAGGAATCTTCAACAGAACCAAATCATTCTTCCTCCTCAGATAAAGACTCATGTTGACTCTTCTAAGGGGGTTAGGGCAGTGAAGGAGTAGAAAGAAATGGGGGGGGGTTCAAAGACAAAATGGCCTTACATAAGCCCTGTGAAAATTCAACCTGTTCCTTTTCTTGAGATGTCTGTGTAGGAGAAACATGCTTGGTTTTCTGTTTTTATTCATAAGGATGACATTAGCCCTCCTGAAGCATGATGGTTCAAAAACCTGACAGACTTTGATCAAAGTGCCAGGCACTTCTTCCCTAACAAGGATTTGAGGTATGCCTTCTGATCCCAGTGAAATGATCACTCTCAGTTCTCCCCTCTCAGTCATATTGGTATAAACAGTTTTGTCAGACATACGAAAATCAGATGATATACTAATCTTTGTCAGGGTCATGGTAGTGAGCATCTGAGACAAAGACAAATGTACCTCGGATTCCTGCAGAATCTTAATGGGAGGGTTCGAATCAGACTAAACAGTAAATTATACAGGCCTAGTTTCTTGAACGTCTTACATGACTGGGACGTCTGTCACTAAGGGTTCCACCACTTTGGTTAGTACAAGGTGCTTCAGATACTTGCTCTCCAAGTAAACATTTAAAGAAAGGCAGATCTTACAATTTCTGTATTTGTACTCTGCCCCTAAACAGAATAAACACTGAGAGTGCTGGTCTTTGCAAGATGTTTGCATCCCAAAGCCATACTTCTCTCTCTCAGCTGACACTCACAGTATCTTTTTGAAAAAATACAGGAATAAAGAAGGTTTCTCAATGGGACACACACTTACTTGAATAAGTCTAGGCAATGGTCATAGCCAACAACAATGCGTATTACAGATCGACAAGAAAGAAGATCTTGTGTTTAGACTGGTGGCAAGGTAGTCTGAGGATTTTCTCCTATGTCCACTTAGGTTCCCCTATGCCCATGGGCTGAGGTCATATGCCAGACATAAAAGCAAACAGAAGGTTTTGGCTTTAGTATTTTGGCTGGACTTCAGGTTATCTCAGCAAGATCACCCATCAGTATTGGAATACTACAACAGTGATCTAAGGAGGGACATCCCTAATTACAGACATAAGTAAAGCAAATAGCCTCTAGCTGATATTAGGGAAACCATTATCATGGTAGCCTAAAGCCAAATGTCCAGGTATGAGAATATGAGTATCCCTCTCAACCTCAGGTGGGCTGCTACGACAGTCAGGCATTTGGTGAACACATGAGGGGCTGTGGCAAGACCAAAAGGGAAGGATCAGGACTAAATGACATTAGTTCCTAACCAAAAGTGTAGATGTCTTCTGGACTCGGAGATCTTTATGTGAAGGTAAGCATTCTGAAGGTCTATACAGCACATCCAGCTGCTCTTCCATAGACAGGGAAGAATGGCTTGCACCATGACTATCCAAATGATATATTTTTCACATATTGGTTTAGGTCGCTTAAGTCTAGAACTGGCCTGAGGTCCTTTGACTTCTTTGGAACTAAAAAGAATCTTGAACAAAGTCCAAACCCTTTCTGGTGAAACCTCTTGTACTACTCTTTTTTTTTTTTTTTTTTTTGCCGTAGGAGGAGTGCAATCTTTTGGCCGCTCTCCCTTTCAGGTGTGGTGGTATGTCTGGAAAGAGCAGGGACCGGATTTCTGAAATTATGGAGAATGGAGTGACATGACATCTGGATATTATTCTCTTCACATACTTATCGTGTGATGGCCAACCACACATCTGTGTCAAGAGACAGCCTGCCGCAAGCTGCCACCAGAGAGGACTAGTTGGGCAACTCTTCAGGGATGATGAGGTTGATTTCCAGATGCAGGATCTCTGAAATTCCTGATTCTGTGAGCCACATCTGACTCTGCGGTGGCATCCAATAAAGGGGCATCCTTTGCTTTGTCTACCCCATTTGAGGACAAGTCAAAGGAAAAATGCTGGGACTTCTTGAACCATAGTGCTTTGCACCATTTTTGGTTCATGGAAAAGAAACTAAAAAGAGGTCTCAAAACAAACCCCTAAGGCAGACAGCATCTTTCATTTTTGCTCACACTTCAAAAGCTTTTCTTTGACCTTGGGTCCCAACAGATTTTGTCTAGTTGAAATAAGCAGCAAATTTTATCTGAAGATGCAGATGGGCACAGGTGCATTATGGGAGCATGGAAAGAGCTTGAGTGCTTGGAGATGATTCAGTTTATTGAGTTGGCTCAGTCTTATGGCAAATTTCCCAACAGTCAAAGTGGATGGACGTGATGATGTAAGATTCAAAACCTTTAAGTATCTCAAAGACATCTACTGAGCTGGTCCCACATAGTCCGAGGCTAGAAGACACCATTCCTAACATCTAAATATGATTAAATATGATTGCACTGACAAAACTTCTAAAATGACATTTTATTTAAAATAATCTGTGTTGAATGCTTTCATCCCCAATGCTTGGGACTTCATCAGAACAAATCACAATTAAACAAAATTTCATTTAAATATCCCACATTTCATGGCATGAACCAGTTAACTCATTACCTTCAAACCCCTTTGAATGATCATATTTCTGTTCAACCAGTTCTTAAAATGGAGGAAGCCAAGTTATGAAGTGATAATTCATTAAATTCTTACACACTACAAATGGTTTTATGAAAGTTTTTTTATACTCACAAGACTTCATTTTTATGGTGGTGTTTTATATTAACTATATATTTACAAACATTTTTACTTATGTTTATTGTAAGGAATAACATGTTTATAACTGGAGTTTGTCTCTTTAAGATAATAAGTTAACTGGCTCACTTCATGAAATGTGGGATATTTAAATGAAATTTTGTTTAACTGTGATTTGTTCTGATGATGTCCCAAGCATTTGCGATGAAAGAGCTCAGCACAGATTATTTTAAATAAAATGTCATTTTAGAAGCTTCTTCAGTTCAATTGTATTTAGAAATTAGGAACAGTGCCTTTTAGGCTCGGACTATGTGGACCCTGTATGGTTACTGGTTTTGTTGGTCGCACGGCATCCACTGAGCTGAAGTGGGTATATGATTTCAAAAAGGGAGATGTAAGAAAATAAAAAAGGAGGCAGCACATGGATACAAAGTGGGTGACTTAGGATACTTTATTCGCCAAGTAAGATTTGCATCTTCAAAATATTCTTATCAAACTTCAAAATAATACACCTGTGTATTTTGCTTTAAAAGAATACTGCATGATTCAATCCCATTTAGAGACATCACATAGTAAAATCTGAAATATGTGCATGATATTCAGAACAAATAAAATATACATAATTTGCTATAACATTTAATATGATAGAATGTAAACATTTTCACTGAGAACGGATCATTAGTTTTGGTTCTCATGTCATAAAAGCACATTAATGGTATGAATCAGATATTTGTTTGCTGTAAACTAAGAAGAAAAAAACCCCAGACCAAATAAATTATATATAAGACTACAGATGTCAGGAAGTAATAAAGGACTATATCTCTGAAACCATTTGAAATATCACAGCAAGTTTCTCAGAATTGTGTGTTATAACACCCTCTCTCCCATTACAGAATACGCTTAGTGAATCCAGGTATAAATAAAAATACTTAACTGTAATATAATTTACTGCATGGGTCAAAATTTTCTGAGAGGCAGTAATAATGCCAATGTCAAAAACTTCCCCATTCAGGAGACATACAGAATAATTTTAACTTCTGATGCAATGAAAACACATTAAACATACAATCTGAAGCAGCTCTTTATTTTTCATGCTTAACAGAATTCATATGGAAGTCCCATTATAAAGTAAGTAATGGAGATGTCAGTGAGACAGGAAAATCCTATGAACCTTTGAAATTAGTACCCGATTAAAACAGGTCATATATGTCAGTCCTATTGCTGCTATTTCACTCTTAGAGTCTTCAGTGCAGTTCAGCACTGAATCCGACCTCACTGCTTCAAATGCTTCAAACCATAACATTTAAAACATGACATATTACAAATGGAAAGGTCTTTTCTACTAAAACATATACCTGATTTTACTTTTGATGTAAAAACAACTCAAAGAAGTTGCATAATGAACCAGAGCAGCATAATGTATCCAAAGCAAAACCAATAATAATACAAAATGTCCACTATGACAATGAAGGCTTATGATCCTGGTACTACTTGGCACAATGCACTAAGAAATAGCCACTGACAAACTGTCAGGCTGATACACCCAATAAGAAAGAAAGAAATGTATGACTTGATGTACCCATCTAGTATATAGGATGGGGAGAAGAGCATTACAGTGATACTCTATAGAGATCCAGAATCAAAGCAAGAAGGCAATTAGCAAAGAAGCTACTCTGTGGCTAGAATACAACTGTGGTTAGATGGCAAAAAGGATTCTGTGCAAGAACACTCCTCCGTCTGCTTACGTAACTGAATACACTACCTGAAACTTCAACAAGGCATCTTTATTCCTCCCATAGAGAGTGCATCAGAGACAGATTCTCCTAGATCCGTTATCTTAAGTGATTATATCTGGACTAATCCTTTGTACTCTGTATCTACTAAAAGACGGGTACAGGATTTTGAACTATTTTATTTATTTATTTATTTTATTTTATTTTACATTTGTTGACCGGGCTAGTCTAGCTGGATATATGTCCATTTTCAGTAGAGGCCCGAGGAGAAAAGCTCCACATAGAAAACTAACAGATATAGTACATTAAAACGTTAATTATAAGAATATTATGAGATGATTACATGTGTTCTAAGGTAACAAAACATAAGAATATTATGAGATGATTACATGTGTTCCAAGGTAACAAAACATATAACAAAAAACAAAATTTTTTTTTTTTTTTTTTTTTTGTATGAGAAGAGGGAGAAAGGATTTAGAAGTAGTTGGAAGACACACAAAGTAAAGAGTAGCAGGAATAAGAGAACAAAGTCGTTAAAATGGGATTGTAAGAATTAGGTGAAGGGTAGTAGGTTGTTGAGACAGTAAGATGGCCAATTCAGTTGATTCCTGGTTACAGTAAGTCAGCATTAATGGTAGTGGAATTAAAGTAACAGAAGGTGGATTAAAGTAACATAAAGAGAGAGATGCAGAAAAAAAAAAGATATTGTGCAAGACTAACAGAGGGAGATGATTAGTCAGGGTTAGTACAGGGACATAGCCAGTGAGTTGTAAGATATGATTTAAGTTTCTTTTTAAATAGTGAAGATGAAGAAAGAGATGTAAGTTCAACAGGAAGTAGGTTCCAGCTTTTGCCTACAGTGTTGATGAAGAGGGATTCTCCTGCTCTATTGTTAGATTTATGAGTAGAGATGAGTAATTTGTTTGCAGAGTGTAGGTTTGTAAGATTTTTATATGGGCAGATTAGACTTTTGAGGATTGGTGTGTTGCTTGGATGATACAAGGTTTTGTGGGTACTAGGTTAGCTGGTGAAGTAGAATATGGTTCTGTAGTTCCAGCCAACCCAGATGTTTCAGATTTTGGCAGTGGTGGGATCTAGCAGGAGAGCCTGTAGCAAATCTGGCAATGTTGTTGTAGGCTATTGACAGCTTGTTGAGGTTGCTTTTTGATAGGTTAGTATATATAGGAGATGCATAAAAGAGTGTTGAGATGAGATGGGTGTGGGCAATAGAAGTTCTTGCTATGGGAGTAAGGAAAGGTTTAATTCTATAGAGGGAGCCTAGTTTTCTGTTAACTGATTTTATTGTGGTGTTAATATGAGTATCAAAGTTAAGGCTGTGGTCAATTGTCACTCCCAAGAGTTTAGTGGAAGGGGCAGGGGATACAATTGTATTATTTTTAGATTTGATAGTGAAGTAAAGTGGGGGTGACTTGAGTGTGGGAGTAAACAGTAGAAGTTTAGTCTTTTTAGGGTTAAGGAGGAGGCAACGCTGTAAAAACCAATCTTCGACAAATTCAAAGACCCTTTGGGTGAGTGACTGTAGTTCAGATGATTCAGTAGCTGAGGAAATTAAGGTGGAGTCATCTGCGTATTGAATGGATACAGCATGTGGGATGCTAGTAGACAGAGGGCCCAGAATAGAACCTTGGGGTACACCAAGAGAGACAGGAAGGTGGGAAGATAGAGTATTGTTCCAGAGTACTGCCTGTTGCCTATTGTGTAAGTAGGACTTGAACCACTGTATAGCTTGACTATCAAGTGAAAGGGACTTAAGTATATCCAGTAGAAGGTGATGGTTAACCATATCAAATGCTTTTGAAAGATCTATGAAGATAGCAGAGGAGAGAGTATTATGGTTACGGTTCTTGTTAATATGGTCAGAGAATGATAGGAGGGCTGTAGTGGTGCTGTGGCAAGGTCGAAAGCCATGTTGCGAGTTAGCTAAAAGGTTATTTTGGAGGAGATGGTCTAGCAGTTGACGATGGATGCACTTTTCCAAGATTTTGGCTATGGGAGAGAGTAGGGCAATTGGACGGTAGTTAGAAAGTTCTGTTGAGTTACCACCTCTGTGTAGGGGAATTATATGTGAGATTTTCCATATGGATGGGATGGTGCCTTCAGAAATGGTTCTATTAATTAGGATAGAGATAGGGTAGGCAATAGATTTTGCTGCTATTTGAAGATACTTAGCAGGTAAGAGGTTGGCAGAGGGTTTAAGCTTTTCAAGGAGAGTACAGATAAAGGATGTAGGCACTGGTTTGAGTTGGAAAGTGGGTGGGGGGTTATTTAAGGTCGAAGAAAGATTGGAGGATACAGGAGGTAGAAGTGACTGGATAGCTTCAGTGAAGAAGGTATTGAAGGAATCAGCAATTAGTTTTGGAGTAGTGGTGCTGATTCCAGAGGGGGTAGGTGTTTTAGAGTTGCTGGGATGTAGTAATTTATTGATTCCTGACCAGAATTTTTGTGGACTTTTTTGGTTGGAGTGTTGAAGCTGAAAGAAGAAGTTTTTTTTGTCCAGTAGTATAGATGTTTTAGTTAAGTTTCTAAGTTGTTTAAATTTTAGGTGATCTGCAGAGGTTTTAGAGGAACGCCATTTGGCCCAAAATTTGTTTCTTAGTAGAATCTTTTGCTTGGTTTCCTTTGTAAGCCAAGGTGCAGTTTTGGTAGTGCTCCTTCTAGTTCGAAAGGGGGCATGGAAATCCAAGATTTCAAGGAACTTGGAGTTAAAGTGTGCCACTGCTTCATCTAGTTGCAGGTGTTTTAAGGATGACCAGTTGCATACACTCAGTTCATTCTGGAAGTGTTCTGGGTTAAAATGTTTATTACAACAAGATGTTTTAAATGTTGAGGGACTGTTAATATTGGTCTTATGTCGAATTATGTATGTTAGTGAGTGACCGCTAATGTCTGCTGGTAGGATACCTGTCAAATATGATGTAGATAGAGTATTTATAAGAATCCAATCTAGGGTGGATTCTTTGTTATTAGGCTTATGGATTTGAGTAGGTGAAGTGATAGTTTGGGAGAAGCCAAAAAGGTTTATATGGTTAGATGGGTTATTGGAATTACAGGTATTCCAGTCTATATTAAAGTTGCCTAGGAGAATGGTTTCTTGTGGGTAGTTAGTGGATAGCCAGCTAAGGATATATTCAAGGGAGGTGATGTTATTACCTGGAGGTATATATGAGGATATAATGTAGATGGCCTTACTAATATTAAGCTGAAGCTTAGTAATAGGAACTTCAGCATTACCATCAAAAGGTGGGTGTGAATCAAGTGGTGTAACTTGGAGGCCTGCTTTGTGTAATATGGCTACTCCCCTACCCTTCTTGTTAGGGCGATCCATTCTTATAATGCTGTACCCAGGAGGGGTGATTTCATAGTCCTGGGTTGTAGGTTTTAGCCAAGTTTCGGAGAGGCAGAAAACATCAAAGTTATATACATCTACTAGGGCATGAAGGTGAGTCACTTTGTTATTCACATTTCGTATGTTTAGATGAGATATGAAGAGGGAGTTAGGAGGCCTAGTAGGGGTATGAAAGGGAGAGGAAGCAGGTTCCTCTGGGTTAGCTGGTGTAAAAGAGGATGGGCCAGGATTGGGATGAATGTCACCATCAAGTAGGAGGTGAAGGTGTAGTCTTGGTTTGTGAATTAGAGCAAGAGTCAATATGTTATGGGGTTTTTTGACTTGGTGTTGTTTATAACTAATGTGGATAACTCTATGATACTTTGGGAGGTGGTAATTAGTTACAGAAGTAATGATGTGTTTAAGAGCAGGTGAGGAGGATACTGGGTTAGTATCCTTTGTGTATAGCTGGAAATTAGAGAAGTTAAGATGTTCATATGTAGTTAGGCTATAAGGAAGGAAAAGGAAAGGCAGAAGTAAGAGTAGTGATAGGAGTTTAAGGTGAGTTGATATAGGATAAGAAGGCATAGTGGTGAAGAAGTAAAAGGAGAAGGGGAAGTAGGCAAGAGTATGAATGCAATTAGGAGGAGTGTTATAAGATAGTAGATAATTAACAAGATATGTGATGGGATTGGACCTTGGGGAGGTGGGAGGGGTTAGTGAGGTATAAGTCTAGATGCACTGGGGTGGGTGGGACTTGGGGGTAGGGTAGGGGAGCGGAGTGAGCCCGTAGGGCGAATGGAGCGGGAAGAACCAGGCAAAGGATGAAAAACAGAGAATGCAGTGAAAACAATCAGTGAAATACTGACTACTGAGGGTAAGTTAAGATAGAGGTGAGTAAAGGTGGTAGTATGCTTGTGTGGAAGTGTGAGGAGGAGGGTAGCTAAGTGAATTATGGTGGTGAGTTAGAAGGGGTAAAGTGAGGCTACAAAAAAGAAGTAAGGAAACACTACGAAGCAGCAGGTGAATGTTCAAGGAAAGTAACCAAAGAAGGGTACCATCTAGTAGGTAAAAATTATACTGCTACAGTAGCTCCTGGAGGGAGATAGGAGGGCAAGGAGTAATGGAGGGAAATAGTGCAGTCAAGTACAGAGGCTACCAGAGGGAGGGGATGGAGGTAAAAAAGTGGAGAGGAGTAGGCTGCAGGTATCCTGGCAGGGAACGGTACATATACTCCTAATTATGTACAACAGATAAATTGGCATACAGTAAATAACATACTTTCTTGTATCCTTGAGGGGAAGAGTTCAGGGAGAAGTTAGCCTCTATTCCTTTCTTAGGAAGAGACAGCAGGAGTTTTAATATAAACTACTGTTTTGAGGTCTTCAGGTAGGGCAGGTTCCCAAACCCTAGTTCGGGACAGGTAGGTTGACTTAGCTGAATACACAAAGGGAGAGAGAAAAGAAAGTAGTAAGGATAACAGATTAAACAGCTAAGGTAAAAATTAAAGGTCAAGTCAGATAAAACATATGAGACAATTTTACATAAAAAACTTCTAAGTATGTAATAGCTGGATGTTATACAATGCTCCTTCGGTTTAAGTGTGACAGAGCAGTAATGAAATAATACACAACCTCAGTTCACTGAAACAAATATGTACATAGAAATGCTACAACTAGCTGCTTATTACATAAAATCTGTGCCTAATCTGGCAATTACTGTCTGTCATTTGAAAGACTTTACAAAAGGAAAAGATCCTATTAGGATTCAATGGTTTCTTATGGCAGACAGACTATTTAAGGAGCTGAAAAGAATATTATGTTTTGACTAGTGTTAGTAACTCAGCATTTTGCCAAGTAATTTAACCAGTGTACATATGCATCAGAATTATGTTTGGGAACAGTGCTGCTCCAAGATACTAAGGGTGAGCATCAGCGTGTGTCCTTTAGAAGTGAATTTTAATTTGCAGCTTGCTATAAGAAGGGTGGTGGAGGACTTACCTGTGAGGTAGAGTTACCTTAACGGACTATAAGACTTAAGTCTAAGCTACTGAAATAACTGTAAATAGTCTGTGACTTGACCAAGAAAAGCCATATGGGCAGGGCAATATTTTAATTTGTTTCTTCTCCAACTTATTTAATATGCACTGTGTGCGTATGTGTTTATTCATGAAATTTCTTACATCTACATACAATGGCTAACACTTATTTCTCGGTCTAGGCACATCTAACTTATGCAGGTCTAAGTTCTCTTGAACCATATGCTGCTATTTGTCTGTCCTCTTATACCAACATACCTACTCTCTTACAACCCAGCTATTTTGCAAAAATCTTAACTTAGAGTCAGTGTCATAAGCCTCTTCGGTAGCTCAAGGCTCTTTTTCCTCTTTCACAGATCAATTCCATAACATTTAATGCTTCAAAGCTTCTTTAAAGGCATAGTTATCTTTAACATGTTTTGTATGAACTTATACGCTGAATCATGCATAGAAATATCACAACTCTTCTATCTACCCCACTTTCTGAAACATCACTGTAGCTCTTACTCTCTTGGTATCTGGTTTATCATGATAATTTGATGTAAGAACATGACACACGTACTTCAACCTCATTCATTTCAGTCTTAGACTGTACTCCCACTAACCAACCTCATGCTGCATTTTGGTTTAGTCTCAACTCACAACAGATCATATTTTACCACGCCATCTAGGCATTCCACAGTCTTTTGCTATAAAACTGTATAGTACCACTAGTGCAGACACAACACCAAAGGATGATCTGACAAATATGTACCTTCCCAATGACTTACTGAATGTACACAGTTTCAAGATTGCTTCACCAACAATCTACCAAAACTGCTGGTTAGTTTATATAATACAAATGTATTTGATGTTACACTTCACTTGTTGAAAACAAATAATGCTCTTTCCAAATTACTTTTTTTTTCAGGTCTTAGGATTTATGAAGCTTCTAAGCTTGTCTTACTTAACTATTATAACTATGCTGTTAACTCGTGTAGCAAACTCTGGCCACTCAACATTTAAACACAGATTTTTAATTCCTTTGAATGCTTCAGTTTTCTTACAAAACTCCTAAAGATGATCAACTTTCTGAAAACTACATAAAGGAACAATTATGAGGTGACCTTGGATATACACAAATTGTTCTGTGCTT
Source organism: Protopterus annectens (assembly GCF_019279795.1). Lineage (NCBI taxonomy): Eukaryota > Metazoa > Chordata > Ceratodontiformes > Protopteridae > Protopterus > Protopterus annectens. The sequence goes on from NC_056725.1 coordinate 221,327,059, forward strand.
GTATGCCACGAATATGAAAATATGATCTAATCTTCTCACATAGCAAATTGCCCAATATATTTAGTTGTTTCATTGTATTTCTTCAAACATACAACCTGAAATATGTCATCATATGTGATATTTCTGCACAAGCATCATTATTGTCTGACCCACAGTCTTTACCTTGTGCCCTGAATGTATCAGTAAACTACATGCTGATTTATACAAAGTACATTACAACTTCATTCCTTAACATGTACACAAAAATACATCATTCTGTTCCAGTATCGAACTTAAACTTCACAGTTTTGACAATAATAGCAAATCATTTAATACTGCAACTGTACTTGCTACTTACTCAGTATGTTGCACTTTGATTCTGCATTCCCTCTGCATTTTTCACTACTCCACAGTGTCTACAAACATATCTTTTTTCCTAATATTTAGCTTAAATGATACAAAAATTCTTTTTATCTGACTTACTTCATTTTTCATACTCTTTACAATAAAAAATAACTTTCTATCATGGATGGAGCGCTCCTGACACATAAGTCAAAAGTTCTGGAACTGGATCCAGAATCCATGGCTCCTCCTCAAGATGAAGCCAGTATGGAGTGATGAGCATCAAGTCCCTTCTCAAAGAACTGGCTTTCTGAAGGACTTTGGGAATTAGAGGAAAGGGAGGAAAAACATAGAGGAGGCTCGGGGGCCAATCGTGAACGAGTGCATCCCTTGGTGACTCTCCCGGAGGGGGGATGAGGGCAAAGTGGCTGCTGCATTTGGCATTCACAGATGTCACAAAGAGGTCGCAGCAAGGCTAGCCCCATTTTTGGAAAATGTTTTCTGCTATTTCCTGTTTCAGGGACCACTCATAAGGCATCAAAATTGCTCTGCTTAGCTTGTTCGCTACCATGATGGATTTCTCCGGGATGTGCATTGTTGTCAGAAAACGTTGGGAGGAGGCTGCTCATTGCCACAATTTCAGGGCCTCTCGACAAAAGGGGTAAGATCTGGCTCCTCCTTGTTTGTTTACATACCATACAACTGACATGCTGTCTGTCTGGATTGCATTAGTTCCCAGTGGAAGAGAGTCCTGGATTGATGTGTTTGTGGGCCTCGTGATTCTGCCAGGTGCCTTGGACTGTCTTTCCCAGATAATGCTCCCCCATCTGTGGTCACCGTGGCCTCTGGCTGGGGGAGAACAAATGGTCGACCTACAGTCACTTAAGTGGAGTGAAGCCAGCACTGAAGATCCTTCTTGTAGGTTTCTGTTATGATTATTTTGTGAGACATCGGCAGTTCTTGAATCGACCACTGAGTGGATAGCAACCACTGAAGAATTCTCATATACAGATGTGCTAGGGGAATTAAAACTATTGCTACTGCCATAATCCCCAGAACTTTTAGGGCCATCTTTGCCTTGGCCTTTTTCCTTCTTAAAATGTAGGTCGCCTGATGTCTTACAACTTGGATTCTTTCTGGCGGAAGTCTCGCTATCATTTGTGTTGAGTCTAATTCTGCCACTATGAATACCACATGCTGAGAAGCCACAAGGCAGATTTTTCACAATTTATTGCAATCCCTAGGTGGGAGCAGAGTTGCAAGGTTGTATCCCTGACATTTATTAGCAGATGGCTGGTCCTGGCGGATAAGAGCCAGTCATCTAAGTATGAAAACACCCGGAATCCTAGACTTCTCAAGTGAGCCACTACTACTGCCATACATTTGGTGAACACTCTAGGGGCTGTAGTAAGGCCAAAGGACACAGCTTGAAATTGGTAGGGACTGGCTCCCAGCCAAAAACGCAGATGTTTCCTGGATCGCCTGTCCATTTTTATATGGTAGTACGCATACTGGTGATCTAGAGTACATCCAACTGTTTTTTCCCAAGAATGGAAGTATCGACTACAGTGTCACCATCTGGAACTTGGACTTCTTTACTGATTTGTTTAGAATATGGAGATCCAGAATTGGTCTCCAGTCCCGTTTTCTTTGAAACTAAAAAGAATCTTGAGTAAGTTCCGGATCCTACTTAGTCTGTGGAGACTTCTTGGATGACTCTTGTTTAGGAACTTTTAAATTTCTAGAGTTCCGTGTTCCTTTTGACTGGGTGGAACGTCTGGAACTTTTTTTATCTTTGGGATGGGAAGGGAAAAAGGGATCGTGTAACCTCTGGATATGATGCTTTGTACCCATCTGTCTTTTGTCACTTAATGCCAGGCTTCTGGGTACAAAGATAAGTGACCCCCAATTGCCTCCAGAGCTGAACAGGCGGGCCTCCATTCAGAAAGAATTTGCCCTGATTTTGCAAACACCCCTCTTCCCCGCCACAAGGTTGGCATCTTCCATTATTACTTACCCCTCTGCCAGAAGTTTCACCACGTGTCCTGAAAAAAATCTCTGTGATTTCCAGAATCACATTTTACCACTACCTCTCGGACCTTTGGGATAAGGCATAGTAGGCATGAAAAAATGGACTCCTATGGCAGAGTCTTCTCCTTTTGTTCACACCTGGTGTGTGTGTCCTTAACCTTAGGCCCGAAGAAGGATGAGTTGTCAAATGGGGCATTTACAAAGGAAGACTTAAAAGGTTCTGCGAAGTCACATAAGCGCATCCAAGAATGCCTCCTTAGGGAAATTCCATAACCCGCTGCTCTACTCGCTCCATCAGCTGCATATGATATGAGCCTTATGAATGCATTACCTACTGAATTTAAGGTAGTGAGCTGATAGGATACCTTGTCTCTATCCCCTTCAGCTACTGAACCTTGGAGGGTATCACCTAGCTCTTTCAGGAGATCCATTTACAGTCTCGTAAAATGAGCAAGGTAGTTCAGCGAGCTAAGAGAAAAGGCCGCTGAAGAAAAAATTGGTTTCCATACCTGCCCATAGTGCGAGACTCCTTGTTTGGGTGATGGACAGAAGAAGATGTCTCTGAGAGTTCCTTCTTAGTGGTCACCGTCACGACCAGAGCATCTACTGGGACTCCCTTGGTTAGAAAAGGCTTGTCAGAGGGGGATGTAATAAATTTGTTTGGCCTCCTAGGAACAGGTTCCATGGAATCTGGGGATTCCCACACCTTTCCAGAAACCAGGTCCATGAGCTCATCGAAAGGCGGAGACACCCAAGAGGTGGAAGGGTGAGATCCGAAAGCCTTCAGGTATACGGACTCCTCTACTGAAGGGTTGGTAGACTTCCAGCTACCACTCTGCTTTAGCATTTCCAGGATGTCTCCAAAGGAGACATCATCAGGAGGTGATCATGGGGACCCTTCAGCCTCATCGAGGTCCGCATCAGAAATGATGGACTCCTCTGGGGAGTCTAAGTGCTTCCTCTTGCATATTCTCTTCTGAGGGACCTCCTCAGAACAGTACTCTGGGGAGGTTTTGGAAGAGTGGGGAGTGCCCTGTGGGGCATCCTGATGCCTAAGATCTCTGCATCCCTGTGGATGCAGGGGTATAGAGGCAGGCACCAAAACTTTAGGGGGATGAATATCCACAGAGGACTGTGGAGACAGCACCCTCCTCATTACCTTGAAAGCGCCCTGTCAATGACCTGAGGATATCCCTGGATCCGAAGAAGCCAAAGGAGGAACCCCCCCCCCCAGAACCAAAGAAGGCAGACCCAAAATTGAGGTAGGAGCCAAACTCAGCCAAGCTGAGGCCCTAAGAGGTAAAGTTGGATCTGACAGCAGTCCGATCTGACTCACCCCCCGGACCCAACTGGAAAGTGTCACATCCTAGACTCCTCCAACTCCGATAGAGCTGAGGACATCTGAGCCATGGTCGGATGTGCAGAATATGTGGTGTGTATTGGATCTGAGGGTTCCACTAAAAACAGCTTTGGACCTTCAGACTCCGAAGCCAGAGGTTGGACTGGAGGAGGAATATGAGCAGAGGAGGTGGATGTCATAGGATCCGAAGACTTAGGGGTCGGATCCAACAGTAATTTGACCAGTGCCGGTGTCTGCAAAATCCTCTGTACCACCCGATCCACGTCGTCATCGAGAAGACCAAGTCAAGGAGATGGGAGATTTTGAACTTTGTAGAATAGGAGATCTCAATGTAGGGGAGATAAGTTCCAAGGTTGGAGACTGGCTCCTAAGTTCAAATTCAACCTGCACAGAGCAGGAAGGTGTTCAAGCCAATGAAGTTTTGTCATATCCAGTAGCCTTTGGATCCGAGGTGGACAGTCTGGGAATTTTTTGGGTCAGTTCCAATGAAACAGAAGAGGAAGGGTCTATATTATACAGTCGAAGTTTCAAAACTTCAAACCTCACATGAGTAAACTCATATGAGCGAAGTTAGAAACATCAACTACATAATAAAATAAAAAAAAAGGAAAAAACGTACCTTACCCACTCTGAGCAGACCCCTTGCACCCCCCATGTGAGGGGCTGCACTTCCCACACCCCCTCTACTCATATATACTAACTCCGAGAACGCACTTCAGTGCAGAAAGGGAAAATTTCCCATTCTGCACGTGAAAAGACATTGACTTTCACCTTCAACCTTTCTGACATTCAATCATATAATGTCGACCATCTATGATTCGAACATCGGAACAGTCGCTCATCAAATATAGACCTGAAGAGGAAGGCTTCATTCCAGAGCTGCCTGATTTATCAGATTTAGAAGAGGGAGATTTGTCAGGTTTTGGATGAATCCGGACCTTCTTCCAGTGCCTCTGAGAAGGGTTTTTTTAAAAGACCTTTCAAGATCAATTTGTTTTTCCTCTCCAGGAGTGCTCTATGATTGAAGGCATGACAAACAGAGCACTACTCCTGGAGATGGACAGCCCCACGACAATAAACACAAAGTGTGTTTATCACTAAGGGGCATTTTTTACCACATTTATCACACTTCTTGAAGCCCACTGGTTTTAATCCTTGCCAGACATTTTTTAGACCAACTACTAAACAAAAAACAAGACAGAAAAAAAAAAAAAAAATATATATATATATATATATATATATATATATATATATATATATATATATATTTTTTTTTTTTATATAATCAGACTGGACCCTATAACTTAAACAGGTCAAGTTATGAGGAAAAAAATGGAACACAACAAGGGAAAAAAACAGAGGCAAAACCCTCTAATTTAAACGGGCCCTGACTAAGAAGAAACAGAGATGATAAAGGTAAAGCCCTCTAGCTTAAACAAGCTGTACCACAATTCTCTAAATTAAACAAATTGTAATATTAATATGAAAAAAAGACACTGACAAAAAAAAAAAGAGAGAAGAAAGCAAAAAAACATTAGGGTTAAAAGCCATCTAACTTAAACTGGCTATTTAACTGTTTTTATTACGAATTAACAACAGCTGGGAGGGGATGCAAGGCCTAATGGAAGACAACGGCCAATCTCAAACAGCTCCAAAAGCGAAAATATTCAGCTATTAGAAACAATCAAATGTACAGTGTAGAAAAAATACACATGACTCAATTTTGCAGTTGAAAATATACTATTTAGCCAAAGCTAGCAGACGGACACTGATCTTGTTGCGGCAAATGAGAACTGGAGATGGTTCTACTGCATGCTGGGATAGGGATATAGCCATGAGCTGGCAGAGAGCCCCGAGCTTTTAAATAAAGGCTGAGACAGATCCGAGGATCAGATCTCAACCCAACCTAATAAGAATGAAGGCAAGATAGGACAACATCACATAAATGATTAAGGCTTATTAAGATGGTACATCTCCCTAAAATAGTTTGTCTTACAATGTTTAGTACTATCGCCACCAAAAACAAAAAAATTGATAAAGAAAATGAATAATATTCTACTTTTTTTTTGGCAATGTAATAAATCAAGAGTTTCCTTTGACTGGCACAGAAAAGGTTGGGATAACGGTGTAATAGGATTCCCTGATATTCAACTGTATGCTAATTCAACAATTGTAAAAGTTATAATGTTATGGAAAAATTTGTCTTATGATTCAAAATGGAAACAAATACATCAAGAAATATTATTGTTAAATAATAAATATATCACAACCAGTCAGAAACAAACAGTCCCTAAGAGTCTTATCTGGTTATTAAACGATTTTTGTGGAAATGGAATTACACCCTCTTCTCAAATTTCCTATTTAAATAACATCATTTCCAAAAGTTCACATATTCAAACCATTGTATTAAAGACTTAATATTTTCTATGTTTCCAATTGCACACACAAATGACTGCTTAGAAACTAAAAATGTCCAAAAAATTTACTAAAACAACAAAGTAATTTAATTTATTGGCATCAGTTCTTGGTACTGATATATATATATATATATATATATATATATATATATATATATATATATATATACACTGTTGAAAATGTAAGGTCCCAGTGCGATCAAGATCCTGAGAATTGGTTAATTTTACAAATTTTAGAGACTTTGTGAACACAGAGATAAATAAGATATTTAACCTACATAAGAAATCATTCCACAAATTATTAGAATTTTTAATAAATATCAATAATAACGCAATGAAAAATAAATCATATTTATCACAAATTTATACAATTCTTAAATTAGATTTCATATATTTAGACAATTCCTATTGGAATTATTCCTCAAAAATTCATAATGAAGACTTCTCTGAAGAATATAAGAAAATAATATTAAAATCTGCAAATAAAACCACATCTTCATTATACTGAAAAAGTTTCACTTGACTACAAAAACAAAACTCAGGCTTAGAAACGCAAGTAGAAACTTTTCAATGTACAAAGCAAGCATTTGGGATAGAACCCTTCTTTAGTGCAAAAGTAAAAATCTTCATACACTACTCACTATTTAAATAGGCCAATGGTTATTGCATGTTACACAAGCCCCAATAACAGTGCAAGGGCAATTAATCAATAAACAAAAAATTATTTTCAGATGCAAAAATTAAGTTTTCAAGTGCAGAAATAAAAGCATATACATTAAAAAGCATAGACAGCATATATAAAAAAACAGAGACAGCATATATAAAAATATATATTCATCACTCCTATATAGTGAAGCTTCTACAAGCTACAATTTCTGAATGAATTTAATACATTTTTAATACAATAATTTAAAATTAAAAACTAGCATGCTATCTATATACTCATTTGCTATACTGCATCTGTTTTTTTTTTTTTAATAGAATACGTTTAATGCTCAGAGCTGTATTTATACATGGGGTTAAGTCGGCTTGTAATCGTACTATCCAAGCATATTCTCTAGACTCCAATAAGTTATTTATATCACAATCCCTGATATTTCTAAACACTGACTCTTATCACCCTACACTTAAATTCATGGCCATGACCATGTTCTAATGAATGCTTCGCTAGAGCATTAGACATAACCATTCTACTCCTGTCTGAGCTATCCTCAGTAATGTATTCTTTCAAATTTCGTGTACTCTTCCCAACATAGAATACAGAACATTTTATACATGCAGCAAAGTAGACAATATTAGATGTATGGCACAGTGAGTATATTTCCTGATCCTCACTGTACTGCGATCTGCATTCAAAATATACAGCTAGTTCAATGTTCGAAGTTCCAATCTTTTGCACTCTCAATGTTGTAAACATCCGTTCTCCTCATTTTGATTATTTAAATTTCAGTGTTCTGTTATTTTGATGAATTAAAGTAGATCTGATTTAATATATATAGTAATGTACATTGATGTTGATGGGTTCTGTGTCATATCTTAAGGTGGTTATTGCTAAAGTTACATATACAAATACATACAAAATTGTCAGTCACATACAATAAAGACTTTCTAGCCTGTCAATATACCAAAACAGTCATCCTAAAGTGACCAAGCTATACTTAAAAATATCTAAACTGCTGTTTGCTTTAATACACTTTGGTTGTCTGTTACAGGCATCAATTACTCTCTTAGAGAACCAACTAGTACATCTTTCTTTCATTTATAATCTCTTATCTACCTTGTCTTGTGTTCCTATCCTACTCTTTGAAAATTGCAAACATTGCCAGAGGTAGTTGTTTCTAAATGCCCTGCAGACCTTAACAAGATCTCCTCTTGAATGCCTATATAAAACACTGTAAACCTTCAGATATTTTAATCCTTTGCAATATATAAATGTTCACATCCATGGTTGACATTGGAGTATTCCCACTGTATTATTTTCAATTTACTCGTTACTTTTCTTATAAGGTTTCCATAATATTACTCCATATTCTAGACTGGGTTCCCATTTTTAAGTCATCTGTATACGGGCAGTAAAACACCTCAGATGAAATGATAAATCAGAAAGATACAAACTAAATGAGAATGGACCATGACAGAGCCCCGTGGGATACCTTGAATGGAACTGAGAATTTCACCTGCCCAATTGTGTATGATACTTGTGATGCCCTTTATGTAAGCTACTGTCTTATGTTTTAGCAAATCTAGCATACAGAAGCCATTTTATTAAAAAATAAAATGAAGACTACATAACAAGAAATGACTCAAAATGTATATAAAATATATATTTATTCAATCCCAAGCAATAAAGTGTGAAATGTATACTACTAGTAGAAAGGGAAAATGATTTTTTCATGTGAACACAGAACAATACACAGTCTTTAGCATGCTATGAAATAAAGAATGTGTCTGTTAATCTTTAGACTACACAATAAGTCAGTCCACAGCAGAAGACGATTACAGCTCACAGATGGCATTTTGGAAGCCTGCATCTTATGTGATTATTAATGTGTCAAATTTTTATTGCCTTTTCTGCTGATGTTTTATTTACTAATAAACTGAAAAATTACTGCATATCTTACCTTCTTCTGTCTCCTGAGGCACTGCTGTTGACGGAGTTTCCATTCCATGAACCTGAAGATGCTGACTTTTGATTATGACTTGAATTACTCTGTAAGACAAAAACAAATAAAATGACTTGTCACACATTTCTGAACACTGCAAATAAAAAATGTTTAACATATGTTCAAATTACAATTTCATGAAAATAAAGGAATATGCTCTACAGATTATTCTAACTTAGAGAAATCAGCAGTCAGAACCTTCATACTGGGAAACACCCAGGGTTGTGAGAAATCATAGAAGACAGCATGAAGATTATTGAAGGGAAATGGAATAAATACTACTTTTGACATTCACTTTTGTTAAGGTCTTTTGAGCATGAGATTGAAAAAGGCCAGTGCTGGGGAATCACAATGTGCATTTGATTATTTATTTATTTATCCTTTGCTGATCGCGTCAGTCCCACTAGGCTAGTAGGCCCTTTTTTCAGGGGTGACCTAAGGTGGTATTTATACTACTAGGGGAAATTTGGCCAGAGCATCATGGAACTTCCCCTCCTCTTTGTGAGTGGGGATGCTGTTTGCTGTGGCACTTTCTGCTTCCAATCCAGGCATGGACATTGCTCTGAGAAGCAGGTAGGAGTATGGACAGTGTTTGCAGCATGGAGGAGGTTACCAACAGAGAAGATGAGTGGAAGTCAGATGATTTAAGTTTGCAAAACAGATACTGGAAGACAAATAAGTATGTGGAGGAATGAAGAAGATGTGTTAGTGAACAAGAAGGGAGAGGAGAAAGAGGAGAATATTGTAAAGGTTGTCGAACCTTCACAAGATTCAGAATTGTTTTCCAGGAGAGATTGTTCAACGGAAACTGTGAGTCACAGCAGGGATGTATTATTATATCACTTCCATCAGGAAGGGTGCAGGATCTGTACCTGAATAACCTAATTAATCCAAGTGAACCTGAAAGCGAAAAAGCAGTGTCATGGGGAGAGATTATGAACAGAATTCAGAAAGAAGTGGAAGAAATAAGCAAAGAGTCGAAGAAGTCATATGCACAGACCATGAGAGAAGGACAGAAGAGAAAAGAAAAGAAAATGGATGTGAGAAGGAAGAAGTATCTCCTAAGAATAGGTTGTAAGAAGGAAAAAGAACCCGATAGCTATGACATTTAGGATAATATTATATCGTCTTTGGGTATATCACCTAAAGAGGTAAGAGCATTTATTCATATTAATAAAGGCACATTTTGTGACATTTTCTTTAAATCAGGTCAGTATATAGAAAATTTTTAGAACAGCATGAATTAAAGAAGAAATTTAATTCGTGGAACTTGTATGTCAATCAAGCATTTAATACAGAGATAAAAAAGAAAATGTATGTGCAGTTTTGAAATGAAGTAGAAAAAACACTATTAGAGAACTATTTAAAGACTGTATGCAAAGATGTTATGGACATTAGAAAAATTTATGATGAGAGGTTTATTGACTGGGGGTTGGGAATGTGCTGTTGTATTAAAAAATGGAAAATGAGAAGACAATACATATACTAAGCAAGAAAAATGCAGAAGGAAAGAGAGGTACTGGGAAATATTGAGGGCAACCAAAAATATGTTTCTTTTGTGGCAAAAAAGATTATTTGATTAGTAACTGCAATAACAGAAAGTGTTATATCTGTGTTAAAGTGGGACATGAAGCAAAAAATGTGACTTGAAATGTGTAAAATGTGAACAAATGGGGCATTCGTGGATGGATTATAAGTAAAATACAGAGGAAAGGGGGATATGAAAAAGAACAAGGAGTGTACAAGAACAAAGTACAGATGTAGACGAAGAAAATGAGTAGGAAGAACAGATAATGGTAGAGAATAAGGGGGTTAGGAAAACAACAACAAAAAATTAAAACAAAGTGGGAGAAAAAGAAGGGAAGGAAGAAATGATAATTTAGAGTGATAGGGAAGATATCATCCAATTTGGAAAAGAGCGAAAGACAGAAAATGAGCATTTAAGGATGTAGGTTTGAGAGAAATTGAAAAAGGTAAAGGATGAAAAGGATATTAATTCATTTAAAAAATAAGTGAGAATTCTAGCTATAAATGTGAATAGTATAAAAGTATTAAAAGAAGGCTACATGCATTGGAATGGTGCAGAATGCTTGATATGGATATTATTATACTAAAAGACAAAATAATTTTAACAGGATGGGAGAGATTACAAGTAGACAAATTATGGAAAGGTGAGATTATTTGGAATATGGGAAAACAAACGTGCTCAGGTACAGGAATATCAAGTAAAAATTCAATAGAAATTTTGGATTACACTTTAGTAATATCAGATGGAGAAACAGTGGTGGATGTATGATGGAAAAATCAAGTCTACGGAATTGTTGCAGCCTATGCATAAGTTATACAAAAAGAAAGAGTATGTTTAAAGGAATTTTGGATTATGTGAGTGTGACTGTACAAATAATATTAGTGGGGGATTTTAATTGTGACATAAAAATAGAATAAAAGAGGGAGCTGGTATTAAGTTAATAGCAGAGATTTTGAAAAATGAAAAATTATATATACAGGATAATAAACAATGGACCAAAGGAGCAACTTTAAAACGAAATTGATTATTCATGATTTCAGAGAGCTTGAAAATTATACAAGAAGGAATAAAAGTGACGGGTCTATATTAGATCAGCGAACGCTTAAACAAGCGAATGCTGATTGATCGACCTTATTTTAGCGAATGTTCAAAATATCGAAGCAACAGAAACCCAAATTTTTTCCTAGGGAAAGAATTTGGTTGTCCATTTCTGTTGCTTCGGTATTTTCAGTGCTGTGGTGGAAAGTTACGGGTCGGATTAAGCTAAGTGTGCGATTGTGTGGATGTGAGTGTTAGGGTGGGTTAGGTGAGTTAAGGTTAGGGCTCGGGTTAGGTATGTGTGCGAGTGTGTGGACGTGAGGGTTAGGGCGGGTTTAGGTGAGTTAGGGTTAGGGAGCGGGTGAGGTGAGTGTGCGATAGTGATGGACCTTAGGGTTAGGGTTTGGGTTAAGATAAGTGGATAGTTAGTGGTGTGTGCATAGTTTAGTGTAGGGTTAGGTGTCAGATTTTAGGTGTATGTGGATTTCTGTTTGTTTGGTGTGCTTGTGTTGTGTGTATGTGTTTTGGATCAGTGATTTTTTCCCTAGGAAAAAAAATCACTGATCTGACAGTTCGAGATTGTAAGCTTTCGCTTACATAAGGTCGATCAATCAGCATTCGCTTTTTTAAGCGTTCACTGATCTAATATAGACCCAAAAGTAACAAGACTTTCAGATCATGTGGCAATTTGGATAGAGAGCTAAGAAAAAGATGGACATATAAAATAGGTAAAGGCATTAAAAGATTAAATGAAACAGATTTGAAAGAGGAAGGTAGAGAAAGGATTAGACAATTATGGAAAGATAATTTAGATACGAGAGTGTTTTAAAAGAACTGGACACGTTGGTGGATATGTTTCAAAGAAGAATATATGAAAAGTTTCCTAGAATGGCAAAGTTTAAAAAGAAAAGAAGAGAAACAAAAATATAAAGAAGTAAGCTATGAAGGGTTTACAGAGGTAATAAGAGATAAAAAAAGGATTTTTGAAAGACAGGAGAAGATACATGAAATGAATCAATAAAAAATTTAAAAAAACACTGTTTAAGCAAAGGTATTTTTACAAGGAAAGAAAGAAAGAGGTTGCAACATATTTAAATAAAACAGTAAAAGAAAATAGAATAATAAGAGAAATAAAAAACGAGAAAGGACAAAATGTTAAAACACAAAAAGAAATGATGCAATAAAAATATATATAAAAAGAGATTTCTAAAGTATAGAACAGAGGAAAAACTATGTGGAGAGTTAAAAAATTAACTAAAGAAGATAATGAAGGGCTAGAAAAGAAGATAACTATGGAAGAAATTAAAAATGTATTAAAAACAGTAAATATGGAATCAGCCACAGGTTTGATGGCCTTGAATATTATATGTACAAATATTGGTAGAATTAGTTTGTAGAAGTTTAAATGAATTGTTAGAGAAAGATTGGAGGAAAAATAAATATGCATTGGAGCTATGAACTTTATATGGAATAATGGAGAAAAGGAAGATATAAAGAACTGGAGACTGATAAATTATGTAAATTATAAGATATTTATGAAAATAATAGAGAAGAGACTGAAAATAAAGCAAATAGTACTAGATGAATCGGTAGTAGGAAAAATGGGAAAAGAAGTCAGGAACATTTGATAATAAATGAAATGGTAGATGAAATAATAAACAGGAAATCAGAACATAAAATCATGGCAGATGATCTGAATAAAGAATTTGATAGGATACAACATGAAACTTTATGGACTATATGAAATGGTTACAATATAATTAAAAAATAATATAAATATTTGTTTCAATATATGAAAATAATAAAGTTAAATTAGTGATAAATGGTTGGTTGGTTAAGTGAAGAAATAGATATCAGAAGCAGTAGTATTCTATTTACATTAACTATGAATGCAGTTGTTAATGAAATAAATACAGCATTAAAGAGCAGCAGAATACAGAATAAGAGAAAGAATTCAAATATCAGTGATGTTTTCTTATGCAGATGAAATAATTTTAATAACAAAAAATGAAAAATGGAGGAAAGTAGCGATTAGGAAACTTAACCAAGAGTTAAAGATTATTGGCATGAGTATAAATAAAGATAAAAGCAAATGTTTAGGAATAACAGGTAAAAATAGGAGGGCCTCAGTATAACATAGAAGAAATAGATATTTCAGGTTTAAAGTTTGGTGGTGATCAACATAGAACAAAACAATAGGAAAATACAATACAAACAAGGCAGATATGGTTGTTTTGTAAGACATATAAGTTGATGCATAGGAAGAAAGTATATTTGATTAATTCCGCTTTATTACATAAAATTGCATATTTAGCGTGTGTGTTTATGGCTCCTGTAAAATATGAAAAAGAGTTACTGTCAACCGTATTTGCATTTACATGGGGCTCCAGATAAATACAGTAAAAAAAAGGGGTATTATATGCATCATCACTGAAATGGTGATATGATTAAAGAAAGGTAACAAAGCTCTGATAATTGTAATAATGTAAAAAAATATAAAGAAATATGGGAAATGTAAACAATTTAAAAAAGAGGAAATGGATATCTGAGTGACTAAATGAAGGAATATCAAGACAACATTTTATCATGGAGGATAAGTTTAGGTAATCTAGAAAAGAACAGGGCAGAATGGTATGTGAATATAATGAACAAGTACATCAATAGCGACAATTAGAGAAAGAAAAAATAAATTAATGCCATAAAATCAAGGATAGAGACATGCAAAAAATATTTTGAATGTACAAATTTTTTATGGAGACCAACAATAAAAAAAACTGAAAGTAAAAATGAACATGCAATATAAAAAGAGAGAAGAAAGCTTGTAATTATTGTGGTGAAGTTGAAACTACACAGCATGTTTTTTGAGCTGTGGAAGAGTGAAGAAATTATAAGAATAATATATGAAAATGAGATTGTGAAAGATATAAAGGACATAAAAATGGATATGACAGAATATGGCTATTAAAGGGATAAAGAGGGAAAAGTATATAGATAGAAAGATGATTCATGTAATATGGAGTTTTTGGAATGAAAGATTAAATGAGCTTAAATGTCATAGAATACTGTCAGAAATACTGAAGAATATACGGTTTTGGTTATGGAAAAAGGGTTGGGGTGAGATAAGGAATGTAAAAAAAGTGAATGTATAGAAAAGTGTAAACAGAAAATAGATTATAAGTGTAAAAAACGTAAATAATTTCAAATAATTTGCAAACCTTTTATATATTGTATATATGACAGTGTTTAATAAAGAAACGCCTTCTTTTTGATAGGTGCCGTGGGATCTTTTATATCCACCTGAGCTACCACCAACTCATCACATGGGGCCTTGGTTTAATGTCTCATTTGAAGGATGACACACCCAGGAGTGCAGCACACCCCTTACGCTTCACTGCCATAGCCTACTGCACCAAAGGCAATATTGAACCACTGATACGGTTATGTAATATTACTAAAGAGAATGTATGCGGACTGTGGGGAGCATCATCCTCCCATGTTCCCTATTGAGATGTGAGAACTCAAAATGCCAAGACCTTAAATGCCAGGGGAAAAAAGGCAGAAAATCAAAAAGAACAGCAAATACTGAACATCACTCTTCTCCTTTAAACTTCTACTTTGCAGGGGGCAAGCCTCCCTCTCTACACTTATATATCCCAACTCTGACAGCCCAACATCAAAGAGAAAAACAAATAATCCCGGAATTGGTAATCTTAGACTCAGTATATGTAAGTCTGTTTTTTCAGCAATTCAATCGCCACATTATGAAACTCGCTCATGTGGGTCCCGATATTTCAAATAGTTACTTTTGCAGCAGCTATAAACTGGGTTTTTGGCTTCATTCCTACAAAAATCTCAACCCGTAAATTAGAACTGTTTATAATGGATCCACTGACACACAAAATAGACAACTACTGTGCACAAGATTCAAGTTTGAATAGCAGATTTGATGCATTTATATCCCGTCAAAAGAACTCGAGCTGAGTGACTGAAAACTGGTGCTCTTATTCCAGGAGGAATTTTTTACTTTATTTATCTTTTGTTGACAAGGTTAGTCCCACTAGGCTGGTATCCTCTTTTCAGAGTTGGCCTGAGATGGTTTATACACCTACGGGAAATTTAGCCAGGGCATTAAGGAACTTATCTTATTTGTTAGAAGAGTGTTTATTTCAATCCTAGCACAGGGGCACCTGGGAGAACAGCACTCAAGAAGATCCAAGATAGCAGATAGCACAGAAGCGAACTTTGGTGCAGTGTTTGAAGCTGAGCAACAGTCTGAGAAACTGTTTCAACAGAATTTGTTTCATTGGAAGCAAAAGTTCAAAACAATGATGGATGTGTTATTACAATCCTTCAATGGGAAGGACTGTGGTATGAGGACAGAGTAGAAATTATGGACAAAATTCAATCACAGGAACTGGACAATATTTTGAAAGAAGTTTGCTAAGACTGTTAAAGGAACTTAAGGGAAAGTGATGAGAGATAAAGACAGAAAATAAAATGTCAACAATCAAAGGAATTTATGGTAAGAATTCAAAGCAAAGAAAATGAAACTGACAGGTATGACATCTTAGATAATGTAATGGTCCCACTGGGAATGAAGGCTCAGAAGGTAAGAGCTTTTATTCTCATTCGTAAAGTCATATTTTGTGACATTATTTTTGAGACTGGTTCTGTTCTGGAAAATCTTTTTGGGGAGTATGAGAAGAAAAGGAACTGTAATCCATGGAATCCTTATGTGATTTGACAGAGAAACAAAAAAGAAAATGCATACTCAATTTCGAAATGAAGTTGAGAAAGAGATTTAATTTACCATCAAACATGATTTCATTTAGCCTTTCATTCCAAATCGTCCACACAACATAAAATAATCTTTTAACTATTTTATTAACATATTTCTCATTTTTATGGCTATAACATCAATACATACACATATCCATACTTATTTAATTTCCCTCCTTTATATTTTCAAAGAAATTTTCTTTACACAATTGTGCTCACAATTTTGTGACTCATACATTGTACAAAATCATGTTCTGTAGTTATTTCTTTGCCATAACATATATAAACGTCTTTCACTGATTTTTTATAGGACATATTTCCTTTTACTGGTAATATCACTAAACTCCATAAAATATATTGACATTCTACTTGCTTATTACACCATTTTTTTTGTACTTTTAAACTTTTTAATTCATTAGCTCAGCCCAAGGATCAACACAATAATATTGTATCTGATATTTTTATACCATACTTTCCTCTCATTTTCTATTTCATCAATTTTAATTTTCCATAAAATAATTTTCTTCTTGATAACATCTCATTACTTTATTTAATCATACTTTTCCTCTTTTAAAATTTCTTAACATGTCCCAATACAGCTTATATTTGTACTTTAGTACATTTACTACAAGCTTTTCATTTTTATCATTTATACAAAACAAAACTTTATGCATATTTAAAGAAGCAGCATAAACAATTGGGTTTATTAATCCTAAACCTCCATCTTTTTGCCATGTAGAAGACTCCTGTTACTATCAAAAGTCTGAAATGCATGCAGTCTAATACCAGTTGGTCAAATGCATGGTTTCTAAGTTGCTGTGATTTTGAACTGAAAGTGGTCGAGTGTACATTAGTGAGAGTGTGTATACTTTCGCTAATATGAACTTGACATTTTGAATGAAGATTAGGGTAGAGTGAGGATCGGGTAATTTACCCTTTTCCTTGCTCTAGTGTGATCTCAGTATTAGTATATACAATAAGCAGGAGGTGCAGGGGGGCTTGCTGCCCTGCTAAAACATAAAAGGACACATGGACTTTGAAAACTAGAAGTCTGGCATGTTGAATGTCAATCATCATGTTTATCACGTTCCACATTCTGGCCAACTTTTGTTTTGGTTTTCAACTTATTTCAATCTTTTAATGAATAACTGTTCTGCCTTTTGGAATTCTGATAGTACACCAAAGACTCCTCTCTTCACTGGATTCAATCTTTAACACCATATAAAAGAAAAAATATCTATAATATTTCTATTTCATAGATTATTGGCAGCATATAAACTAGCTAAATATGCAATCTTTCCCAGTATAACTGAATTAATCAAATAAACCTTTTTATTAACAATAGCTTTTACATTTTCCAAAAACAACAAAGCTCCTTTATTTTATCTACTGTCCTATTCCATTGTTCATCACTTACATTTTTATCCCCTAATCTTATTCCTAACACAGAGGTTTCTTTTACTGATACTCCTCTTATATTTACTGTATCACCCAGTCCTTTACTTTTTCCTTCATTTAAAGTCATGCCTACTATATTTAAACATTCATATGTACAACATATAACTTTTTTCATACAGATTTTGTTTCTCATAATCAATATACCATCATCTGCATAAGTAAATATAACCGGAATGTTTATCCCTTCATTAGCAATATAAGTAGCAAGTCTCAAGTAAAAATTTACATCTCTGACTAATACATTCACTACTAATGTAAATAATATACTGTCCATAGGACATCCCTGACATATGCCACTCTTTACATCTATTTCTTTGCTTAATCATCCATTCACTAAAATTTTTATTTTATGTTCATTATATGCAGAGCACTATATGTCCTAAATTGTTTTTACTAACGTTATATTCTTCCATAATTGTCCACAAAAGTTCATGTTGTACTGTATCAAAGCTTTAATTAAATGTCCTATCATGATCTTAGTCTCATCAGTCCTGTTAATATAATCTACAATTTCCCTTACTATGAATAATAATTCCTGACATCCTTTTCCATTTAAACTATATAAGCTATCTTCCATAATACTTTTCATTTTACTTTCCATTCTCTTTTGAAATATTTTCACAAAAATCTTATCTGTATTGTTCAATACTGTAGGTCCCTAATTTTTAGTTGTATTTTTATCTTCCTTTTTCCATACAAATTTAAGTATACAACTGCATAAATCTTTATACATAAAACCTTCATTTAATTACTCATTCATACATTTTAAGAAATTTTTTTCTGCTAATCTATAAAATTCTTATAAAATTGGTATCCTATTCCATCTCATCCTGAAACTGACCGTAAATTAACCTAAGTACCTTATCTAATTCATATAAGGAAATCTCGTTTTCCAGATCCTTATTTTCTTGTTCTGTGAAATTGTTAACATGCTGTGAAGAAAATGAAACACTTTTCATCTGTGTTAGCATGTCTGGCAGGAGACTGGTGTATATTCTCAGATTAACTTGTATTGTATGCCAGCATGTCTAAGTTTTTAAAATGTTGAGTATCCCCCCTGCTTATATAAAATGTTGAGTATCCCCGTGCTTATATAAAATGTTTAAAAAAATCTGTCAGTGTTTTGATACATTTCTAATTGCACGTTTGTGAGGGAGATTCTAAAGTACAAACTGTTTGTTGAGAATCAGCTGAATAGTGGGCGATGTCATTAGACTGTTCCTGGTTGCTAGGTGATTATTTGAAAAGCTAATTGACAGGAAAAATAATTTTTTAAACAAGTGACTGTTATTTTTAAAATAAGACAGTTGAGACTGATAACCTGGACTATATAAAAGAGACTGCTGAAGTCAGTTGCAGGGCAGTTTGTGAAGAGGAGCAGTTAGTGAAGAGTTGCATTCCGTGGATACCCAAGAAAAAGGACTTACCAAAAACTTTATGTCTGACTTTGCCTTGCTGTTATGTTTTCAGATTAGATCAGGGACAGTATCCTAGTTAGATTAGGAAAGTTTAGTTATTTACATAGAGTTTTTCTAAGATGATGGACTTCTATCCTGCAGTTCAATTTTATATCTATGGTGATTGAATTCTGGTGTTTATTGAAAGTTATTGATTTACATTCTTGTAATCATTTTACTTATTATTAAATGTTTTTCATTAGTTTACACTGTGGCTGGACAATCAATGTGTTCTTTAGTGATTAGAGAGTGTTTACATCTGTCTGATACTCCCCAGGTCACCTTGAATGCCTGGCTGCTTCTGGTCATAGCTATCATTTATTTTGATATTTAATTTTTAATAACTGATCACCATTTAAAGGGTGTGCAGACCTGTATGACTCTGGTGGCAGTGTTTACCAGTTGTATTGGGGAGGGGACACAGCTGGAAATCTGTGTCAGGTTTTCAGGTTTCCAATAAGTGTTTTGAGTGTGTGTGAGATTTAATTTTATTTTGAATGTGAGTGAGTCTGAGGTCTTAAACTGGAACACGTTGCTCTGAAGTGCATGATAAGGGATGACATTTGGGGTGGACAAATGTATATAGTCCAGTCTTAGGAAAATAGTGTGTGTTCCTGTTTTCTCTTAAGGGAAATTGTGGAATTTTACTCTTGTGTACTACTCTGTGCTGTAGTGTTTTTCATGATGCTCCCACACTGGAGTCAGTGGTGAGGATTGAGGCTCCTTAATTACTGACCTGGGTTTTAAGTGGGGGACGTCACATTATTGCTGGCAGTCTGGTGAGGTATTGGAGGGACATCACACATGCCATTTTTTTGTACTTTCTATCTTGAACCATTTTCTTTGTATAATTTATTACACTATTCATAATTTGTTCCTAAGGTGATTTACCTCTCCACTATCATCTTCATTTCTCTCATTATATTAGTATTTTCTTTAACTATGCTACTCAAATAAGCTGATACCTGTTCCTTTTTGTCTTGTAAATAATATCTTTACTTAAATAATTCTTTAATTTTCTTTTGATAATTTTCATAAATTCTCCATTCCGTCACATATTCTCTACTGTTCCTTTCCAAATCCTTTGAAGGAGCCATAATTTATTTTTTCTGCTTTTCTTACATCTGACTGCCATTCTAAAACAATTTTTAATATTTTTCTTTCAAAGCCAGTCACCACTTAGAGATTTTTTATAACACTCTTCAGTGGAAATGTGACCTTTCCATAAAAGCATACTTATTTTTTCTCATTTTCATCCCATAATTTCTCATTTATTATTTTTATTCCTTTTCCCAATCTAATATACTCCTTATTTTCTTGTATTTCTATCCATATGGCTGAGTGATCTCAAAAGCCTGTTACAAGTGTCTCTCCCTTTCTCCCTTAGCTATATTTAAACCTTGTGATGCAATAAAAAATAAGTTATGTACTGACCATAACATTCTGTGTTGTCCATTTTCAATCTTCCTCAACATGTGGGTTTGGATCCAATCCTTTGATCTGACTCAGCCACTTTTAACATCTCGTGGCATACTACAAACTCTTGAGCTCCTCCCTTACCCATAATGCTGTAATCCCCTTCCAAACCTCATATCCTGTTTGCTGTTTTATTCTAAATAACATGTAAGTAATGATTATATGAGAAACCACTATCTGGAGCTCAAAAAAAGAAACTTGGGTTCCTCCAGTTTCCTCTCGTTCTTACAAAGATCATAAACAAGAAAGTTAGGGGAATGGAGGGAGGGGAGTTGGGGAAGGATGAAAATGAACAACACAGATGAAACGTTATGGTGAGTACATAACTTCTTTATCTGATGTTGTCAATTTTCATTCATTCCTCAACATGTAGGAAAGAGTCCCCAGCTACCTGAATCCTAGGTGGACTCTAAGAAAGGATATTCCTGAGTACTGTTGAGCTGAAGGCTGCTCGTCCCTTAGAGACCAGATCAAGTTTTGAATAAGCAATAAAAGTATGAGGATTATCCTAAGAGGCTGCAACACAATTATCATCCATAGAGTATCTGGATAGAAATACTGAGGAGGTTGCCATGGATCTAGTTGAATGAGCTCTAAAGGTTTTGGCAGGGCCTAACCCAATTTATTACAGACAAAGGAAATGTAATCAGTTAGCCACTTAGCTAAAGTTATTTTGGTAATTGGCTTTCCAAATCTTGATTCTGAAAAGGAGACAAATAATCGATCTGATTTTCTGAACTTATTAGTTCTATGCAGACAAAAATACCCAACAAATGTAAAATGTATTCCTCTTTGTTGAAGAAATTTGGGGAGAATACTGGTAGGTTGATAGAATGATTAATATTAGATTCTGACACTACCTTCGGAAGAAAAGATGGATTAGTTCTTAAGCACACTCAATCTTTATGAAAAATTAAATAAGGGGTTTAGAAGATAAGGCTTGCAGTACTGAAACCTTTCCTAGCTGATGTAATGGGTACCAAAAATATTGTTTTCCAAGTTAAAAACTTTAATTCACATTTTGCAGCTAGTTCAAATGGTGATTGAGTCAGGGCTTGTAACACTAAGTTCAAATCCCCTGGTGCAGCAGGATCTTTAAAGGGAGGTTTCTGTAAAAAGTTTCCTTTTATAAATGCCTTACATAGTCTTAATGAAGCTAAGGAAGAATTGTCAACTCCAAAATGAAAATTAGAAATAGCAGCCAATTGTATTTTAACTGTTGATGAACTGGGTAGCTAAAAATTTGAGAAAGTACAGTTGTGTACACTTACCATAAATGTAGATGTTCGAGTGTCTTCATTGTTGCAGTCATCACTGTAGGGTTCTTCCTGCTGGCAGGCAGTCCTCGGTCGGCCAGAATCCCAAAGTCTGGGTCCGGCGTTGGCTGTTCAGTCATGCTCCCTGACATCAGAGCACCAGGAGTACAAAGCTGCCAGCCAACGCCATGTTCTCCAGTTTTTCTTGCCCCAGATGTCAGGTGCCTAAAAATGAAGGCCAATAGTAAAAACCAAAAAATAACATACCACAAACCCCATAGCCTGTAGCAAATACACCTCACAAGAAAGGTGAAGTAGGTAAGCACACTAGTGAAAGTATAAGAGGGGACAGGAAGGAGGGTAACCCAGACTGCAACAGTGAAGACACTCTAACATCTACATTTATGGTAAGTGTACACAGCTGTACTATGTTCATCGTGTTTCACTGTTGCAGTCATCACTGTAGGGTTGAATCCCAAAGCTGAGATAAGGGGTGGTGGTTATAGAGAAGAAGGGGCGGCTAGAAGGCCCTGCAAGACTTCAGAAGCAAAGCCTGCCCTAGACTTAGAGTAAAGAGGGAGATTATAGTGCTTAGAGAACGTATGCATTGAACTCCAAGTTGCAGCTTCCAAAATATCTTTGGTAGGTACTCCACTGAGAAAGGCAGCTGAAGTAGCAGCAGCTCTGGTAGAGTGAGTCCTAATTTTTCCTGGGATTTGCTTTCCATGATGAGAGTAACAAAATCTGATTCCATGTGCAATCCATTTAGAAATGGTCTGTTTTGAAATGGCTTTGCCTTGGGAGTTTGTTGCATAAGAAACAAATAGTTGCTCTGTTTTCCTGATATCCTTGGTTCTGTCCAGGTAAAAACAAAGTTGTCTGTGTACATCCAAGGAATGCAAGATCCTTTCCCCCTTATTTTGTGGATTAGTGAAAAAAAGTTGGCAGGTGAATAGTTTGATTTAAAGCCACTTTGGAAACCACTTTAGGCATGAAAGTAGGATTAGTCCTTAAAGGCACCCTACCTTGGTGAAAGATAATGTAAGGTTCCACAGCCATGATTGCTTGTAACTCTGAGACTCTCCTGGCTGAAGTCAAAGCCAGTAGGATAGCTGTCTTCCATGATAAATACTTAATATCAGTTGTGGCAGCAGGCTCAAAAGGAGGCAGAGTGAGTTTTTCCAGAACATAGTTGAGGTCCCAGGCAGGAATGGGTGGTGTCCTAGGGGGCCTTAAATTCTTTGCTCCTCGTAGATATTGTTTCAGAAGTGGATGCGAAAAGAGTGGAGGGTCTGTATTGTAATGTGCAGAGATAGGTGAGGCATGAATTTTTATGGAGGAGAAGGATAAACCCTTATGTAGCAATTCTGTTAGGTAAAGCAAAATCAGAGGGATATTAGGAATGAGAGGATCCGAATTCTGAGCAAGCATCCAGGTGCAAAATCTCTTCCATTTGCCTGCATAAGATTTTCTAGTGCTAGGCCGTCTGGCTTCTAAGATAACATCCATGACCTTTTTGGGAAGGGGAGGATTAATCATAGATCCTGAATTTGTCAGGCTGCCAGACTGAGAGTTTTGACATGAGAGTGCAGAACCTGGCCCTGGTGTTGGGACAATAGATTGGGAATCTGAGGCAAAATCCAAGGTGATTCCTGAGATAGATTCTTCAGTGTGGAGTACCAGAATTGTTGAGGCCAATTTGGGGCCAGTAGAATCATCATCTTGGGCTTGTCCTGCTTGATCTTTAATAACACCCGTGGTAGAAGAGGTAGTGGTGGAAAGGCATACCCCTTGAGGTTTTTCCAACTGAATGATGGTGCATCCACTTTCCATGCTAGCTTGTGAAAAGTCCTTGTGCAAAAAATCTGTAACTGGTGGTTGAGGGGGGATGCAAATAGATCTATGTCCGGGCAGCCCCAGGCTTCTGTAATCGTCTTGAATATGTGGGTGTCTAGCATCCACTCATGTGGTTCTGACAGGGTCCTGCTCAGGCTGTCTGCCAAAGTATTTGTTTCCCTGGCAGGAACTGAGCTTGTAGATCCACTTTGCAAGCTGGTGCTGTGTTACATAGAGTCATGGCTAGTCTGCAAAGGGGGTAGGAATGTGAGCCCCCCTGCTTGTTTATGTACCACATAACTGTGGTGTTGTCTGTTCGTATCAGTAGTTGTCCTGGTTGTAGAAGATCCCTGAAAGCTAAGAGGGCATTCTGAACAGCTAACATTTCTTTTAAATTGATACGTAGGTGCTTCTGATCCTCTGTCCAAAAACCTTGCAGGCCCTTTCCCTGCAAGTGGGCTCCCCATGCGTAATCCGAGGTGTCCGTGGTTAACACTTGGCTGGCTGGAGGTAGACTGAAGGCCTTGCCTTTGTTGTGAAGACATGCCATGATCCACCAATGGAATTCCTTTGGTAGGCAAGGCAAGACAGCAATCTGTGTGTCTAGACTGTGGCAATGCTGGGATCATACACTTTTTAGGTACCATTGTATTTTTCTCATATGTAGTCTTGCATTTGGTATGAGAAGGATGCAGGAGGCCATGTAACCCAAAGCCTGCAGGAATTTCCTTGCAGTTAGCTGAGTTATAGAAGCCAAGGTTTTGAAAGTGGAGGCCAGCTGTAGTTGTTTTTCGGATGTCAGGAATGCCTTCTGGGTTGTTGTGTTTAAAAGAGCACCCAGAAAAGTTATCTGTTGTGTGGGGGTCAAATTTGACTTTTTTATGTTTACAGTGAATCCCAGGTACTTGAGGAGATTTTGAACAAATTCCAGGTGCTGGAGTAAAACATTTTTGTTGTCTGCTTGAATAAGGCAGTCGTCCAGATAAGGGTAAATTTGAATACCCTTGAGTCTGCAATAAGCTACTACTGGTGCCAGGCACTTGGTGAAGACCCTGGGTGCAGTAGGCAAGCCAAAGGGCAGCGCAGAGAATTGGTAATGTTTTGAGCCAGCCTTGAACTGGAGGTATTTTCTGCACTCCTGTCTGATAGGGATGTGTAGGTAAGCCTCCTTTAAATCCAATGTCACCATCCATGCATTTTTGCTCAACATTGGCAGGAGCTGCTGCAGAGTAAGCATCTTGAACTTTGGCATCTCCAGGAAAGTATTTAAGACTGACAGATCCAGGATGGGTCTCCATGAGTTTTGCTTTCTGGGAACTAGAAGGAGCCTTGAGTAAAAGCCCTGCCCCGTCTCTGATTGTGGAACCAGTTCTATGGCCCTCATAGCCATGAGGGATCCCACCTGGTTTAATGCCTCGGACCATTGGTGTTTTGGTAGGTCTGGCTATCCGTTTGGTCTTGGCAAGGTATGAAAGTGGAATTTGTAACCTCTTGAAACTACATCCAGAACCCACTTGTCTTGGGTTATGTAAGTCCAATTTTGTTGAAAAAGAGAGAGTTTTCCTCCTAGATGGGCATCCTGGACAGAAGTTCCTGGAGCCATGCAGGGGGAGTCATTGAGCCTGTTTTCTATATGATTTAGGTCTGTCCTCTCCACCCCTGGAGGTGGAAGCACTCCATTGTCTAGGTCTGTAAGAGGTCTGTGTTTGAGGCCTCCCTCTGATGCGCCTATATCTACCCCTTTGAGACCTGTCCGAGCTGGGAAAAGACCAATTTTTTGTTGGCCAATTTCTGCTAAATCTAGGGGTCTGAACTTGTAAGAAATCCTTAACCGTTTGCATGGATTTTGCCTTATCCTTCATTTTCTTTATCACCTCTTCAGCCTTAGGCCCAAACAAAACATTATGCTGAACAGGAGCATCCAGTAACTTTGCTTTCACTTGATCAGGTAAGTTTTGCTCCTTTAACCAAGCATGTCTTCTAATGACTGTGCCAGAGGCAGCCGCCCTGCAAGAAGCCTCCAAGGCATCAAAACCACAGTGTAAACCATGCTTCCCCACTTGTTCAGTAGCATGCATCAAATCATGTAATTCCTTATTATCTGCACATGCACAAATGGTACCTAACTTTTGTTTCATAACAGACAGTAGAAATTGCTGATATTTTAGCATATGAAATTGGCAATTTAAAGCCCTAATCGATAAAGTAGCAGAAGTATACACTTATTTTGCCCCATCTCTCCAAAGCTCTGCAATCCTTATCTGTCGGAATAGGATTTTTAGCAGAGGCAGCCTTAACCCCCTTAGGACCTTGAGAAATGGTTTCTGGATCAGCAGTAGGATTTTTGTAAAGGAACTGGTGGGAGTCAGGGACCCTGTAATATCTGTCGGGCTTAGCAGGAGCTGGAGGAAAGGACTCTAGAGTTAAATTAGCCTCAGAGAAAGCATCATCTACAATATCCAAAATAGGAGGAATAGCCAGGGGTCTACGTTGGGGAAGAAGAAGGAAATCCCTGAGCCATCTCTTAGATTCCGAGTACTCCTGTCCCTCCCAGTGAAAATGCTCCCTCATGTCATGTGAAGTTTCCCCAAAAGAAAAATCCTTAGGGGGAGAAGCTGATGGAATAGATTCCTCAGCATCAGAATCCTCATAAGGAGGGAAAGAATATTCTTGTTCAGAGGAAGATACTGAAGAAATAGATGCCTGATCAGAAGATTCATAATCCAACTCTTGCCTTGGCCTTTTGTCTGGAGGGGGATGTGAACCCCTAATCATGGTTAGCAAGTCCTCTGCCATTTTAAGCAACTGTTTCTGTGGTTTGGGTCCCGGATCAGAAGAGGCCTGGGCTGGTAGATTTAGAAGGAGTCTTTGTCCTGGGTTTTGCCTTTATCAGAAGCTGTGTAGGCCTGAAATCCCCCTCAGAAGCCGGTACCTGCACAGCGGCTCCGAACCCATCTGAGGGAGCATTGTCCGAAGGTCCTACAGCTGGAGTGCTCAAAGGCCTAGTTGGCTCCTCGTGGGAGTCCGTTTCGGCTATCGGTTCTGAAATGGCCGACAGGGGCTGCGAAAGCGCCTCACTGACGACGGCCAAACCTGAAGCTGGCTCTGGTTGTGTAACGTCGTCTGATTTGGACCTCGGAGGCCTGTCCTTATCCTTGCGTCGTTTGTGAACTCCGGTAGTCGGAAGCGTGTCCGACGACATTTTATAATTAAATCGCCTACCAAAGTAGTGAAAAGCAAAATCGCACCTCCGCTTAATCGTACATTGGTTAAATCTAGCACAAAACCGACAACTAGCTACATCGTGGTCAGGGCCTAAACAAGGAATACAGTAAGAATGGAAATCCTTATGAGGTATTTGCTTCCCACAAGAAATGCAATTATTAACTTTTTCTGACATTGGACTGGAGCAAGAAAAAAGTTTCCCCAACGGGGTACTTAGCTTTGAGAAGATTAAATCTTCAGACTGAAGCACGAAAAAATATCAGGAGTCAGCCGACCAGCACTTGCGAACTGCTTTCATTGCACGGCAAGAAAGACTGGAGAACATGGTGTCAGCTGGCAGCTTTGTACTCCTGGCGCTCTGACGTCAGGGAGCATGACTGAACAGCCGACGCCGGACCCAGACTTTGGGATTCTGGCCAACCGAGGACTGCCTGCCGGCAGGAAGAACCCTACAGTGATGACTGCAACAGTGAAACACGATGAACATCCTTGGGTACTGGTGCTGAAAAAGGGCCAATGTCTTTTTGTTGTGCCCAAACAAAAAATCTTTTCCATTTACTTTTGTAAATCTTCCTAGTGGAAGAAGCTTTGTGGGAAGACAATAGGAATGAACAGGGGAGGAAAGCCTGCCTGGCTATCAATGGAAACAGAGAAACCATGCAATCAACTTGGATTTATATCACAACATTGAATGCTCCAAATATCAAATGACAGAACATCGAACAAGATTCATCAAAGCGTGGAAACATTGAAACGTTCTCAATGGCAGTTTCCAACAGTGACATGCAACATCAAGGGTGTAGGCAGGGGGGGAAGCCTCCGTGCACCCTCCATATGGGGGGCTGTGCTCCCCACACCCCCCGCTACTTAAATATACCAACTCCAAGATTGCGCTACAGTGCAGGAAATGGAAATCTTCTGTTTCCGCACTGCGATCTATGAAGTGGTATGTTTAAATGGCAGGGGGTGTGGAGGGTGCAGGGGGTCTTGCCCCCCTGCATGGAGCAATTTGTTTTTCATCTACACTCCACATGTTTGGTTTTTTTTGTTATTTTACCGCATTTTGATGTTGTAATATTTGATGAAGTAAGTTCAATGTTCGGTCATTCAATATTTAGAGCATTCGATGTTGTGATATAAACCCGAGCAACTTTAGGTCCAAAATGTCCTGGTGAATCATGTCTGACAGGTGAGACAGAAGGTCTGGAATGGAATCCAGGATCCAAGGAGGATGAACTAGATGAGGCCAAAGGAATGGAGAACCAAATTTGATGGGGGCAATAAGGATGACTGTGCTCTGCAATCTAGATGTTTTTCTGAAGAAACTAGAAGATTAGAGGAGTTGGGAAGGTAAGCATAGAGAAGACGCAGGGACCAATCGTAGAAAAAAGCATTTCTTGATGGGGGGGGGGGGGGGATCAGGACAAAGAACCTGCTGCACTTGCTGTTGAGGAGAGATGCAAAGATGTCGCAGCATGGCTGGCCCCACTGCCAGAATACCTTCTCTGCAATTTTCTTGTTATGAGACCACTCATAAGGTAAAAGGAATGACCTGCTCAATTTGGCTGTTATCATTTTGGATTTCTCTGGAATGTGCACTATCAGAAATCGATTGGATGACTTTGCTCATTGCCACATTCTCACAGCTTCTTGACATAAGGGATAAGACCTGGTTCATCCTTGTTTGATATATTGTCTGTCTGAAATGCAATAGTCCCTGAAGGAAGAGCATCTTAGAAGCCCTGCAATGCTAGGAGAACTACTTTCATTTCTGGGACACTGACCTGCTTAATGGCCTCTTCTGGGGACCAAATGACATGGACCATCTTTCCCAAGAAGTGCCCTCCCAACTAAACTGGGATGCATCCGTGGTCACTATGGCTTTAGGCTGAGGAAGTATGAAAGGTCGGCCTTGTAAAATCTGTTCTGAGAAAATCCATCACTTGAGATACCTTTTGCATGCCTGAGTTATTTTGATCTGGTTGGACAAAGGTTGGTACAGAATGAAACACTGAGTCGACAGAGTCCAGTGAAGAATTCTCATATAGTATCTTGCAAATGGAACCAGAATTATGGCAGCAGACATCAACCCTATTGCTTGTAGGAACAGTTGGGCTGACAGTGAAGAATTCTAAATTATCTTTTTTTGACTTGAAATTGGAAAGTTTGTACTCTTTGCAAGGGAAGGGAGGCTGTCATTAATACTGTGTCGAACAAGGCTCCTAAGAATTCTAGCACTTGAATTGGTTCTAGCTGAGATTTGTTGACACTGATTGCAATGCATAGGGGAGGGCACACTTGGAGTACTTAATCTCTTAGTCTGATCAGCAGATGCCTGGTCGGAGTAGTAATGAACCAGTCGTCCAGGTAAGGAACCACTCAGAATCCATGTAGTCTCAAGTAAGCTGCTATTGCCATGCATTTGGTGATCACCCTGGCGGCTGAGTTGTGGCCAAAGGGCAGTGCGCTGAAATGGTAATGACTGGCTCCTAGCTGGAAGCGCAGGTACCTCCTGGATCATCTTTTGATTTTTATGTGATAGTATACATCCTGAAGATCTATTCAGCATATCCAGTCATCCTTCTGCAGGAAAGGCAAAATGGACTGAAGAGTGACTATTCAGAACACTGTACACTGAACCCATTTGTTCAGATTGCTGAAACCCAAAACTGGTCTTAAGTCCCCTGTTTTATTTGGCACCTAAATAAATAAATAATTTTTTTAGCAGCTCTTTTTTTTCTAGTGCTGCTGCTTTCCTCTGACTGGGTGGGACCTTGGGAATTTTCTTTATTGTTAAAGGGGAAGGAGGAAAAGGGGAATTCTATAACCTCTGGAAATAATCCTCTGCACCTATGTATCTTCTGTAATGTCTAGCCAGGCTCTCTGGTGCAGGGATAGATGACCCCCCCCCAACTGCTTCCAGAGGTGGAGAACTGTCAGGAGTGATGATAGGGTCTGTCAGAGAAGGAATCTCTGTAACCCTGGTTCTGCAGACCTCCACTGCCATGCAGGCAGTGTCTTCCATTATTGCTCCCCCCCTCTGCCCCTGAGGGAGCTATCTCCACATGGATCATGGAAAGGACCCTGGGATATTGTGAACCACATTTTCTGACCACCTCATTGATTACTAGAGAAGGTTCTTCGTGGAGTCAAAAAAGGTACTCCCACTGCAGACAGGGTTTTACCATTCTGCTCACACTTGTATAGTGTGTCCTTCACTTTGGAGCCAAATACACTTCTGCCAAAAGGAGCATTGATAAAGGAGGACTTGAAGGGCACTGCAAAATCACGCAGACATGCACTTTAATGGAAATGGCTGAACCCGCTACCCTTAAGGTACCTTCAGCTGCAAGTGAAGTGAGCTTCATACACAATTTAGTAATGGACTGTAAGGTAGCCAACTGTGATGCAACAGAAGTCTGTGCCTCAGCGATTATTGCTCCTGAGAGGGGTTTGGATAGTTCTTTCATCAAATCCTTCTGCAGTCTGGTGAATTGAGCCAAATAGTTCAGCAATCTAAGAGCGAAAGTCGCTGAAGCATAAACATGCTTCCCAAATCTGTCCATTGTCCTAGACAATCTGTAAGGGGGATGAACAGATGAACTCTGCTCTGCGAGTTCTTTCTTTGTGGCCACTGCTATGACCATGGCATCTACTTATACTCCCTTGCTCCAAAACTATTTTCCCTTTAGTGGTGCCAGGATTAAATCTGGTCTCTTGGGGATCAGCTCAACAGAATCAGGTTCCTTCCACCCCCGCCAAGAGATCAACTTAATGAATTCGTTGGTGGGAGAAGACACCCAGGAAGTAGATGGGCCAGACCCAAATTCTTCCAAGAATACCAATTCCTCTTAGGAAGGGTTACTGGTAGACCAACCATAACACTGCTTAAGGATCTCCAAAATGTCTCCAAAGGAGACATCATTAGGTGGTGATCTTGGGGACACCTACCCTTCATTGAAATCAGTATCATCTGTGACTGACTCCTGAGGGAGTCCAAGTGCCTCCTCATTCACTTTATCTTCCTAGGGACTTCATCAGTGGGGTGCTCTGGAGAAGTATCGGAAGATATGAGGATACCCTGTTGGGTGACCTGGAGACTTTGGTCCAGCTATCGCTGTGGAGTAGAGTAATAATGCTCACGGCACAAAGATATCTGAGAAGTAGATGGAAGATCCAAGAAGGATGGAACTACCTCAATTCTAAAAGAGAATACTCTCTCCCTCAAAGGTGGAATGCCCCAGGGAGAAGGAAGCCTGATGGAGCCAAGAAGACATGCTTCCGGACCATCAGCTCCCTCTGACCCGAAGGCAACCCACCAGATGCATAAGTCAGAGCTGAGCTGTCTAATGGCGAAGCCCCAGGGGGTAGAGAAAACTTCAACAGCTTTGGAGTCAACTGTAGCACCCTAGAGCCAAAAATGACACTTTGGCTTGAAGAGTCACCAAGCTCCGACACATACAGAGCTGGTCCACTCAGAGACGGTATCAAATCAGAATATACCACCATCTTTGGGTCCAATACAGACCCAGAAGGCTCAGATCCAAGGGCTCCAAAAGTGAAGGATGGACTGGAGACGGAACAAAGACAGGTGAAGTAACACTTGTGAAGGTCTTCTGACCCAAAAGGGTAGTTGCCAGAACTCCCATCTGTATTTGGATCAAGAGAAACTTCCTCATAATTCTATCCACATCTGCCACTATAAGACTCCTGGAAGAATGGGAAGAAGAAGCAAATCAGGGAGATCCAGAGTGTCGGTGCCTCTCTAAGAAGGGGGAAATCTAGCCGAGAGGGGACCGGGTCCCAAACAGGATGCATAACAAGTCCAAGGGAGCTCTTTCAGCTCCAAGAGAACTGGATTCAATACAACAGACCTTGTATCTGAAGCAGTCTGATCCGCAGACTTGGACTTTAGATCTGACTGCTTCGAAATCTTCCAGGCTGGCTACCTTTTTTGGATTTGAAGATCCAGACAGTTCATGAAGTCATTTCCTCGACTCCTTCTGGCCTGCCTTGGAGGGTTGAGCTCCAGCCAGTGACTCTGAAAAAGTACTGGATAGAAGTCCCTTCAAAATCCATTTACTCTTTCTGTCAACTAAAGCACTTGGATTGACAGATTTGCATGACTCACAACGGACTTCCAAATGGGCAGAACCCAGAAAATATACACAAGTGTTGTGGACGTCAGACAAGGGAATCTTGTGCCCATGCTCCTTACACTTTTTGAACCCCAAAAGAAGACTAAGGTAGAAAGATTTTTTTTAAAGGAAGAAAAAGGAAAAACTACCAACAACAGTAGAAAAGATTACCAAAATGATAAAAGGGACAGTTAGGGAAAAAACTATCAACAATGGTATCAAAATACACAGAAAGTAATGTTTAGGGTTAAGGGAGGCTATATAAAATTACAAAGATACAAGGAAAGGTATTATACTGGAAAAACTTTCCTAATGCACCAAATGCTCAAGAGCTGACAGAGACCACATCCATACATGAAGGCAGCAAACAGTATCTGAGGTATGCAGGGGGACTACAGAATTATGGGTAAGGGATGAGCTTGAGAGTTTGCATTAGGACACGAACTGTAAAAAAGTGGCAGAGTTGGATCCAAGGATTGGATCCAAACCCACATTTTGAGGAATGAATGAAAACTGACAACATCAGACTAACCTATTTAGATCTTATATCTACTTCAACTATATGTGCACAAATTATGATTCCAAATCTTTAAATTGCCAAGTTTTATCACTTCAGAAATGTTCTTAATAACATTTCCTTTCTTCTTTTCTTCCTCTCAAATCAGAGTTAAAATCTCCCGTTATTATTATATTCATATTTACTACATAATCCAAAATTTCCCTTTCTTTACTTGTAATATAGGCATACAATGCAGTAATTCTGTATAAAACTGATTATTCCATCTGAGACCTACAATAGTTAATCTTCCCATCATTGCCAATTTATGTTCAATATTTTCACTGACTTTCTACAAAATACAACTATGCCTGAATATAGTTCCTTTCCTAGGTTTTACATTGTATCTCCTCCCCAAAGTTTTGCTGTAATCTCTCGTGTCAAAAGTCTTACAACTTCTAATATTATTACATCAACATCACACATGCTATACCAATTTAAGATGAATATTATTCTATTTTTTTTTTTAACTTCCAAGATGGCTGCACATTGAATAACAGCTTAATTCGGTCTCTCCCAGTCTGAGAAACAGAAACTTAGCAGAGAAAGCCAGTGAATCTAGATTTCTGGATAAATTTCAGTAGCTGACAAGTAAGTGCACTGCCTAGATGCCAGGAAAAAAGAAATATAAAGGACCTGGAGGAAAAAAAACAGACTGGAAAAAGTACTGCAGGTGTTCAGAAAGAAGAAGTGCAAGTTCCAGACATATCTTCCAGTATCCTAGAGGAAAGTATAAAGCAGCTGCACACAGACCTGGTTAAAATAAACAAAACACTGATGGAGTATATCAACACAAACTAAACAGTTGGAAAAAATGGAAGAAGCTTTGAACAGATGTTCAGATAAGGTGATAGAACTGCAAAGCTCAAGAGGGTGAAATGAAGAAAAGGCTGGCTTAATACGAGACTGCGCAAGAAGAAATGTTTCAGAAAATAATAGAATTAGAGAATAGAGCACGTAGGGAAAACCTTAAATTTTCTGCAGTACCAGAGAAGCTGGAAGGAACAGACTGTATTCATTTTATGAAGGTACAAATAAGCAACTGGACTGGTATTCCACAACAAGAATTGTTAATTGAAAGGGCACATTGTGTGCATGCTCCAAACCTGGCTATGAGAAAATAACCTAGATCTTTAACGGTGAAAATAAAATCTTACCACCAGAAGTTGTTGATGCTGACAAAACTGTGGCAGAAGGACAATGTAGTAAAAGTGGGAGACAGCAGAGTGTTTGTAGAGAATGACTACTTATTGTACACCAGGCAAAAGAGGAATAAATGTATTTCATTATATAGTGCATTTTGAGAACCAGGAATGAGATTCAAACTGCTGTATCCAGGTGTCCTCAAAATATTTTTTTCCTGGAGGAACAAAAACATTTTTTGATGAAGTACATGCTAAGGAAGAAACACAAACATTTTCCAACAAAAAGTGAGCGGCGAAAAAGGAGATTCTGCTTCTTGTTCTTCTGGTAATAAAGACCACAGAGAGATTGTGCCAATGAAACCTTTCCCAGTCTTTCAATGGAAACTGATTGAGTGTGAGAAAAAAACACAGATGATTAGAAGAATTGAGAGTGCAGTGGAGATGAAGCAGAGACAGGGTTTGGGAGATGGAGATCAACAGGAATAGAATGAAAGAATCTGAAAATACTGGACTTTCTTGAACTTTGTTAAACTTGTAGGGGATTACATCATATGCCCTACTTCATGTCACTAATGTTTGAAGACTAAAAGCAGTAACCTGGAAATTGACAAATGTGGGATTACAAAGAAATAATTATATTTATGAAACAGAATGTTATACAAAAATCTGGAAATATTGCACTTGTTTGGACTTTGTTAAACAAGTAGGGATCTCAAACATATGCCCTACTTTATGTCATTGTTAGGAAAAGTACTCAGGAGAGAGAAAGAGGAGGGAGCTAAGTAAAACTTTTTTTTTCTTAACAGTATTACTTAAGTGGTGCATGATTTTCTCTGTATGTTATAAACTAAAAAGTTTTTCAGTTATTTTTAAGTGTAATGAGGATAGTAATGCAAATAGGTGCTTTGTCTATTCTTTTTATTTCTTTCTCCCTTCTTCTCTCTTTCTCCTTGTTTAGTTTTAATAAATGTAGGCATGCAATGCAATAAAAAATGGGGGATCTGGTTAAAAGAGCATGACAGAAGAAAAATTTGTGTGCTTTTTCTTATTCTCGCATAGCGGAATGACTGCGTTAGCTTTATACAGTAACAAGTTTTGACAGCAAGTAAATGAAAAAGAATATTGAAAATTAGAAGGTCTTTTTCTAGTAAACAGTCCTGTATATGGTTCTCATGTCACTAGCAGACAATCTGATATAGAGAAATGGCTTGGAGAAAATGTTTTCTGAAAGCACTCAAGTGTTTCTCAGCTGGAAGAGCTATAAAGATAAGGCAAAACCAGACAGCACTTAATAGAATCACAGGCTCTGCCATGCGTCTTAGCATGGATAAGCTGTCTTTCTGTCTAATTCAAGTCTGTGTGTGTGTAGCTGTCAGTTTGGAACTTATGTTCTCCTAGGAAAAAATTTCCTAAAACAGTTGTTCGACAGAGTAAGAGTTCAATAGTTAGCATTTGGCTAAGAGTCATTCGCTGAAAAGGGTTTTCGCAGATATACACCCATTTCATTGTGATGTCATCTTGCAGACTAGCTGCTTACAGATGTAGATGGATTTAACAACCTCACATCCACTAAAATTCTCTGCTGTTGTGAAGTACCATAATTCAGATGAAACGTTAAACCGTGGCCTCATCTTCTTGAGTTGGTGGTAGCTCAGGTAGATGTAAAAGATCTCACGGCACTTAACAAAAAGAAGTGGGGTTCTTTATTTTAAAAAAATATGTACAATACTACTTACAAACTTACATATATATACAAACTTATACAATGTTCAAATGTCCATTCCTTTCTGTTATTGTCATACAATCATAGATATCCTACTTTTCATTATTATGTTAAACTTCTACCTACATTATTGTATTTGACCCCCAATCCTTTTTCCACAACCACCATCTAATGTTTCCTAAACTTACTGCTAGTCTCCATTTACTCTTAAAGAGAAATTTATGCAAACTTCATAAAGACGTGATGGACATTAGCAAAGTCTACAATAACAGATGATTATGGACTGGGGATGGGACTGTCATATTGTAATAAAACTGGAAAAAGAAAAAAAAATGTTCAGATCCCAAGAAAATAAATGTACAGGGTAAGAGAGGAGTTGTAAAATATTGGAGACAACTGAAAACATGTTTTTGTCTATTAACAAGGCATCTTTATTCCTCCCACAGGGAGGGTATTAGAGCAGAGTCTCCCAGATCTGTTAGCTAAAGCGATTTTATCTGGGCTAATCCTTTGTACTGTTTCTTGTTAGTCCTATCACCCTCTGGGTCACAGGTGGGATACCAAACTTCACTCGAGCCCTCTGAATTACCTCTGTTTTTAATTTTTAATAAAACTAAGTTTCTATCCATTCAATCCATTGGACTACAGCGAACATTGGTGCAGTTTTACTTTAAATTAACTGCATTTGCAGAAGGAGTGGTATTTTTTTTTACTATTATATACGCAGTAAAGTTACAGAAAGCACTGGAGGCAACAGTTAATAAAAAAAAAGAAAAAAAAAACTGTACATCTATAAGGGAAACAAAAAGCATCTGCTCACATGGCTTTTACACTAAATAAAAACAATACTTTCAAAAAGTTTTCCAGGGCAAATGCACAAGTCTGTTTCGTTACTCCAGCAATGAGCTGCTGCATTGAAACTAATGTTTAAAGCTGTAGGTTTTTCCCAGGTCCAGATTTCAGTCCTAAATTAAAGGTAACTTATTTAGGTAGAACTCCACATCAAGCCCCAAATGGGCTATTGTACTCCACACCTCCAGAGTCTTCAGACAAAGTCCTGCTTAACTCTTTGCTGATCCTCTGCTTGAGAAACTAAATCCCTGCCTTGCTCTTGCAGGCTATTTACAATGATACAACAATAATTGGCAGTTTATGCCTTGAGAGTTTGCTAGTACACACAAGTTACTGACTACAGCTCTGTGAGAATGTTTCCACATACAAGTCACTTTGTCTTGCACTTCAAGGCACAATACACATTTCTATGCACAATATATTAAGTCTTTGACTGACCCAAAAACTCAATATGGAACGTCCTTCTCTGTGTACTCAGTTGTTGATGTGAAACATTGTGTATTTAATGAAACTTTTCATGTTTTTATCCTGAACTTCAAAAATTTAAGCATTCATGCTAATTAGAATGCTTACAACTATACTCTGTGAACTAATATCTATTGAGGGTAGACTTCACTAATGTACATAAAGCTTATAACAATAATATTTCTGAGTTAGCTTAAATCTAACTGCCCTACATCATGAAATGAATACCCATAATAATGGCCTATTTATGTGTATGCTTTTGT
Source organism: Protopterus annectens (assembly GCF_019279795.1). Classification (NCBI taxonomy): domain Eukaryota; kingdom Metazoa; phylum Chordata; order Ceratodontiformes; family Protopteridae; genus Protopterus; species Protopterus annectens. The sequence continues at coordinate 221,364,046 of NC_056725.1, forward strand.
TTCTGGACAATACCAGCAGCAGACTCAAAAGTAGAAATATCTATACCAAGACTGCCAAGGCATGGAACAAATTACCACTATCAGACCTGACAATTTGCTTCTCATTTTTTAAGAGCAAACAATGAGCATTTTGCCAATCTAAAATTTAAAGCAATCAAAGCTGGCTATGGACTCTCTTATGGTCAAGTTCAGTTGGAGAGTCTACTCATAACCTATGACCTAAATAGTTCTGTCTTCTGCTTTACAAATGGGACAAATGCGGCAAGAATGAAGCATCTCTATGCAATGTAATTTGCTTAAGAACAAGAAACTGTGGCCCTACCAGTTATGCTTGTGCAGAAGGAAAAAGCTCTGACTATCAACTAAGCAAGGAAAGATCAAGTAGCACCTTAGCAAACTCACTGATGTCCCCTGCACCTAAAACCCCTGGAACATCTTAATGGGCATGCACCATGGAGATATGACAAAAAATAAAAAAATACTTTCACAGCTTTCTAAATGAAAGCTCCTCTTGGTCATGCCCAGATGAAGGGGAGTGATCAGGCCAAGTTGCCAAGAGGGGACTGATGGTCAGCAGGCACTGGAACAGAAAAAATAAGAAAAAGGAACTGTGGATGCAGAATTTCAGTTTAATACTGACTGCAAGAAGAATGTGCAAAAATCTTTAATAGCCGCAGCAAGCTGTATTGCATTTTTCAAGGAATTAAATCCCTGGAAGTTTACAGTATACTTTTTTGAGACTGATTACTACAGTGATATGACTGAAGCTTTTCGAGTCAATGTGAATCAAGAAAGAAGCTACCACATTTCCTACATCTGTTAAAATCAGGGGACTAGGTCTTACTCAGTCTATCAATGCTTATTTTACTGAATTAAAGAATCGAGCTAAATACAGAATCTGTTAAGTTACATGATTTACTAGTTCAAAGCAGAACTATGCCAAGTTAGAGAAATGATCAGATGATGGACACATTAGTGAAAGAATAAGAGTTAATGAGTGCTGAGTATGTAATATTACTCCATCATTATGAAGCATATAAAACAATATGTCAAATAGAAAATTCTGAAAATAAAGTAAGAATGAGTTGTGCAAATTTTGCCAAGTTTGAGAACCAGGAGAAATGTGTTAAGTTCTACAAGAGGTACAGTTATTAACAATAGCTATTAACAAAAGAAATGTCCCACAATTCTCAAGTTTGTAAAAGCTATGAAAAATAAATCACTTAAAGTGTGAAAAATGAAGGAAATTAATTCTCAAGGGCATTTTAATTTCTTTGTAACAATGTCATGATATGATTTGTATTGACAATGCACATAGAGTAAGTACTGTGCAAGCCAAACGGATAGAAAAACCTTATCCAAAAAATCAGATGGAAAAATTTTGAGGGAAAAGATTAAAATTAATATGTAAAGTAGAGTTTTCAGACTAGGTACTGGCAAAGCATGTATTATAAAGTCTGTTCAATCATTTGAAGCACTGACTTTAAAAGCAAGCAAATTGAAGTCAATGGTATGCAAACTGCATATTTATTCAAGCCACCATGTAAAACTAAATGGTCAAAAATTAAGTTTCAGAGTAAGAAACACAAAGTTCAACAACAAATAGCTGAAAATGAAGAATCACAATCAGGCTGGGGCTACTTGAATAGCACTGCTTGGTATGGCAAAAATAATTTACTGCGTGAATGCAGTTAACGTGTGGACCAGTAAATGAGTGGGCTGTTGACATGCTTTAAAAGTATAAAGATGTATTTATTTATTTGTTTGTTTATTTATTTACTTAATTGACATTTGTTTACAAGGAACGCCCAAATGGGATAAAAAGAAGTTATGTACTCTACATAATGCTCCATTTGAGTTGACCATTTTCATTCTTCCTCAACAAGTTGGTACGGATCCGACCCATGGATCTAACTCAGCATCTTTTTACAGCTTGTGGATACTGGAAGCTCCCAAGCTCCTCCCTTACTTATAATGCTCTAGTCCCCTACTATAGTTCAGAACTTGTTTGATGGACTTATAGCTTGATACAAAAATGGAAACAATTATAAAAAGAGAAACCAATATCTGGAGTTAAAGGGTTGGAACACTGGTTCCCTTATATCTTCTGATTCTTCCAGAAGTCAGAAACCAAAAAAGGTAGGGAGTTGAGGAAAAATTAAAATACAGTGGATATAAAAAGTGTACACACACCCCTGTTAAAATGGCAGTTTTTTGTGATATAAAAAATGAGACCACAATAAATCATTTTAAAACTTTTCTCACCTTTAATGTGACCTATAACCTTTTTTTATTTTTATTTTATTTATTTTACATTTGTTGACCGGGCTAGTCTTACTGGACATATATCCGTTTTCAGTAGAGGCCCGGGGAGAAAAGCTCCAAATACACGAAGTAATACAATTATTACAAAAGACCAAAATAAACATAATACAAAAGTACCAGTGTAGACTTATACAGCAATTTACGAAAAACTAACACTGACAAAAGTATGTCAATAGAGAAAAAGTCAGATAAAAGTAAAATACGTGATATCGAATATACTAAAGTTAGATTCAATAAAAGATAGATACGCAGTACACAGGTCGGAAAAACATATGTGACAGTAAACTAGAATGCTAAGGTAGAGTCAGTATCAAGGATAAAACAGTCAATAATTAAACCTATTATTCGAGGACCCATAAGGGGAGAGGGGGGAACTTGGGAAAAAATGAAATCATTTCAGTCAGGGTTAGCACAAGGGCATAACCACCGGGATTTTAGATATTCTTTGATGTGTCTTTTGAAGTGGGATGTAGAGTCAAGGTTAGTTATTTCATAAGGGAGTTGATTCCAGAATTTCCCGACAGAGTTAGAGAATAATGCATCCCCAGCTTTATTATAGGATTTATTTAAGGCCACCAGGAGTTTATTAGCAGAGCGTAGTGTGGATAGGTTTTTATATGGCGAAATTAGTTTTTTGAGGCTAGGGGTAGCATCAGGGTAGAAAAGAGACTTATGAGTGATAAGTAGCTGTTGATAGAGTATGTGGTTATTTAGCTCTAACCAGTCTAGTTGCTTGAGGTTGTGACAGTGATGAGTTCTGAAGGGGTTAGCAGTAATGAATCTAGTTATACTATTGTAACAGGTGGATAGTTTGGTAAGGTTGGATTTAGATAAGTTTGTATATATAGCAGAGGCATAGAAAAGGGTAGAGATCAGATGGGTCTGGGCCAAGGTTTTTCTGGCTGCAGGGGTAAGAAAGGGTTTAATTCTGTAGAGAGAACCTATCTTTTGTTAACTGATTTAATGGTATTGTTAATATGGTCATCAAAATTAAGATGGTTGTCAATAGTAACACCTAACAGGCGAAAGTGGTCATATCTGGGTTAATACAGGTTGCATTATTTGAGGAGATAGTGAAGAAAGGAGTTGGAGATTTGTGTGTAGGAGTAAAGAGAAGAAGTTTAGTTTTTGGCATTGAGAAGGAGGGAGTGTTCCATAAACCATCTCTCGTTATGGAAGACTGCTTGGGTAAGGGACTGGAGGGAGGAAACATTATTAGTAGCGCAGATTAGAGTTGAGTCATCAGCATATTGAATACAGATGGCTTGGGGGATGTTCAAGTGCAGGTCATTGATAAATAAAGAAAAAGAAGGGGACCTAAGATTGAGCCTTGTGGAACCCCAATGTTTACTGGGAGTAAGGAAGAAAGGTTGTTATCCCATAGCACTGCTTGTTGCCTGTTTTGGAGATAACTCCTAAACCATTGAAGAGCTTGTGAACCAAGAGAATAGTGATGTAGTTTGTCAAGGAGAATATTATGATTAACCATATCAAAGGCTTTTGACAGGTCTAGGAATAGTGCTGATGAGAAAAGGTTTTTGTTCCTATTATTATTTATAGCCAGAGAAGGAAAGGAGGGCAGTTGTGGTGCTGTGAGAAGGTCTAAAGCCATGTTGACAATTAGCTAGAAGATTGTTTTGCAGAAGGTAGTTAAGAAGTTGTTTGTGTATACATCTTTCCATAATCTTAGCTAATGGGGAGAGTAAGGCAATAGGGCTTAAAGTTTGAGAGTTCAGTAGAGGAGCCCCCTTTGTGTAGAGGAATTATATGAGATATTTTCCATATGGAAGGAATTTTTCCTTCAGAGATAGTTCTGTTAATAAGTATGGATATGGGATAGTCTATGGCTTCAGCGGCAATTTGTAGGTATTCTGATGGAAGTTGGTCAGCAGATGGGGTGCAAGGTTTAAGTTTTTTGAGAAGCTTATAAATAAGAGATGTAGCAACAGGTTGAATGTGAAAGGTATCAGTTGAGGCTTTGGAGGTATTAGGGCAGCTAGTAGTAGATGTGGGTAATGAATTCGCTAGGGCTTGAATGGTTTCTGTAAAATACTTGTTAAAGGAATCTGGGATCTGGGAGGAATTGTCGAGGTCAAAGCCAGATGGGGTAGGAGTAGTAGAATGTCCTGGTTTAAGAAGTTTGTTAATACCTGACCAGAATTTTTGAGGGGTGTGTTGATTTGTTTGTTGAAGGTGGAGATAATATTCCTTTTTGTCTTTAAGAGTCTCTTTTTTAGTAGCATTTCTTAACTGTTTGAAGAGTAGGTGATCTGATATACTTTTAGTAGCTCTCCATTTAGCCCAGATTTTATTCCTTAGGTGCATTTTTTGCTTAGTTTGTTTAGTGAGCCAAGGTGCTGATTTAGATTTTATTCTAGTAGAGCGAATGGGAGCATGATCATTAAGGATATGTAGAAAGTGAGTATTAAAGTAGGACACTGCTTCATTTAGTTCAAGGCTAGTCAGTGGGGACCAGTCACATGCTTTCAATTCTGTCAGAAAGTTGTCTGGGTTGAAGGATTTATTAGAGCGGATATCTTGATGTTATGGGTAATTGGAATATGCAATTTTTGTCTACTAACATAAGTGAGCATATGGTCACTAATATTATCGGAAGTGTTCCTGGGGTGTAAATGTTAGTATGGTTATTTGTAAGGATCCAGTCAAGAGTAGTTTCTTTTTTATTCGGTTTATGGATTCTAGTTGGAGAGGTAATTAATTGTGAGAACCCATAGAGGTTTATATGACTAGTAGGGTGCTGGGATGAACAGGTTATCCAGTCAATGTTAAAGTCCCCAAGGATAATAGTTTCCTGGGGTAGCTGATTAGAGAGTGAACTAAGTAAGTTTTCTAGAATATGGATATTATTTCCTGGGGGAATGTACATACAGATTAGATATATTGATTTGTTGTTGTTAATTTGAAGTTTGATAGACAGTATTTCGGTTTTGGAGTCTAGTGAGGGAAGTTCATTATAGGGTGTGACTTTGAGATTAGATTTATAGATAATGGCAACGCCTCCTTTCTTCTTTATACGGTCACTTCTAAGAATATTATAGCCTGGTGGGGTGATTTCATGGTCTGGAGTAGAGGGTTTTAGCCAGGTTTCTGTAAGACATAGAATGTCGAATGAGTGTAGGTGCAAGAGTGCATGAAGGTGGTGAGTTTTGTTATTTATACTTCTAATATTAAGGTGAGCAATTAGAAGGGAGTTGGCTGTTTTAGTACATGGCAATGGAGTTGGAGAAGTAATATTGTTTAGATTGAAGTTAGAATTAGTATTGGGACCAGGGTTAGGATGAACATCTCCATGTAGGAGGAGATTATGCTGAGAATCTAAGTGGAATTTAGGATTTTTAGTTGAGTTATAATGATATGTTTTGTTTAAGTAAAAAGATATATGAGTTTTTCTGTGGAATTTTGGTAGTAGATAGGTGGAGGAACAGGTTATGTTGCTGTGATAGTGTGTGTTGATAGAAGAGGTTGGTAAAGTTTGTTGGAGGTGAAAATTGTGTTTATGTAAGGAGATATTTTCAAAGAAGGTGACATAATAAGGTAAGGTTAGGGTGGTTATAGCAATGGTGAAAAGTGTGATATATGTGAAAAAGGATTTGAGTAGAGGAGGCATAGTGGTAGGTAAGAAGCTAGAGAATATAGCTTGTGATAGAATGTCAGATTAAGAGTAAGTAGGGATGAGCTGAGTTACAGTGAAAGATTTTCAGTTGAAGGGAGAAAAAAGGAGACTAGCAACAGGAAATGGTGAAGTTATAGTTAAAAGGCAGGTAGCATGGAATAGGAATACAGAGTATGGCCAGGGCAAGAGGAAAGGTGCAGTAAAGATGTGGGAAGACAGAGAAGGAGTTAAAATAGGTAAGGAGTGGGAAAGGGAATTTGAAGTAGAGATAGTCTTTGGAGTTGGGTGGAGTTTGAAAAGTGGAATGCAGATCAGAATTAACTATGTAGGGAGTTGAGGTAAGTTGTGAGAAGGTTGGGGATTGGCTGAGAGAAATAGGGGGAGTGGTTAGTGAGGTATAAGTCTAGGACCTCCAGGGGTGGGTGGGATATGGGGGTAGGGTGAGGAGCGAAGCAGGGCCACAAGTAAAGACAGAGTGAGTGGAGACAATCTGTGAGCAGCAGGACACAGGGAAAGATAGTGAAGCAAGTGAGTAGCTGGTATGGGGCACTAAAAGTCAAGGTAGTAAAGTGAAAAGAGGGTGAAGTATAGAAGCAGAAAGTGAGATCAAGAGGGGGAGAAAGTAGGCTAAGTAGGCTCCAAATGAAGAGAAGAGAAAGTAAGATCTATGAGCAGAGACTGAAAGAGGATAGGGGAAGGATTAAAGGCACCAAGCCTAGTGATCACTGGTACCAAGTGGGCAAAAAATGGAAGACGTGGCAGGTAGCCAAGGAGAAGTAACCACAGGTGAGAAAGAAACGGTAGGTAGCAAGGGATAGAGCATGCAGAAGGCTGAATTAAGGGAGGGAGGGAGGGGGGACTGGCTGCTGGCTTACAAGACCCAGAGGCAAATAACAAGACTAAAAAGGTGTAATTACAGTCTGAAATATACATATACACCTTCAAAAATGGGTCAGGTGTAATAACATACTTAGCAACTTCAGTACAACCAGGTGGGAGCACAGGGCAGCACAAGATAGTGGATGGTCACTTAGGTAAGGCTTGAGGTGGTTCAGGGGTCCTTAGGAACAGGCAAGTCCCTTAATAAATGTTCAGGAGAGATTGTTAGCAACTTCAGTACAACCAGGTGGGAGCACAGGGCAGCACAAGATAGTGGATGGTCACTTAGGTAAGGCTTGAGGTGGTTCAGGGGTCCTTAGGAGCAGGCAAGTCCCTTAATAAATGTTCAGGAGAGATTGTTAGCAACTTCAGTACAACCAGGTGGGAGCACAGGGCAGCACAAGATAGTGGATGGCCACTTAGGTAAGGCTTGAGGTGGTTCAGGGGTCCTTAGGAGCAGGCAAGTCCCTTAATAAATGTTCAGGAGAGATTGTTAGCAACTTCAGTAAAACCAGGTGGGAGCACAGGGCAGCACAAGATAGTGGATGGCCACTTAGGTAAGGCTTGAGGTGGTTCAGCGGTCCTTAGGAGCAGGCAAGTCCCTTAATAAATGTTCAGGAGAGATTGTTAGCAACTTCAGTACAACCAGGTGGGAGCACAGGGCAGCACAAGATAGTGGATGGCCACTTAGGTAAGGCTTGAGGTGGTTCAGGGGTCCTTAGGAACAGGCAAGTCCCTTAATAAATGTTCAGGAGAGATTGTTAGCAACTTCAGTACAACCAGGTGGGAGCACAGGGCAGCACAAGATAGTGGATGGCCACTTAGGTAAGGCTTGAGGTGGTTCAGGGTCCTTAGGAGCAGGCAAGTCCCTTAATAAATGTTCAGGAGAGATTGTTAGCAACTTCAGTACAACCAGGTGGGAGCACAGGGCAGCACAAGATAGTGGATGGCCACTTAGGTAAGGCTTGAGGTGGTTCAGGGGTCCTTAGGAGCAGGCAAGTCCCTTAATAAATGTTCAGGAGAGATTGTTAGCAACTTCAGTACAACCAGGTGGGAGCACAGGGCAGCACAAGATAGTGGATGGCCACTTAGGTAAGGCTTGAGGTGGTTCAGCGGTCCTTAGGAGCAGGCAAGTCCCTTAATAAATGTTCAGGAGAGATTGTTAGCAACTTCAGTACAACCAGGTGGGAGCACAGGGCAGCACAAGATAGTGGATGGCCACTTAGGTAAGGCTTGAGGTGGTTCAGGGGTCCTTAGGAGCAGGCAAGTCCCTTAATAAATGTTCAGGAGAGATTGTTAGCAACTTCAGTACAACCAGGTGGGAGCACAGGGCAGCACAAGATAGTGGATGGCCACTTAGTTAAGGCTTGAGGTGGTTCAGGGGTCCTTAGGAGCAGGCAAGTCCCTTAATAAATGTTCAGGAGAGATTGTTAGCAACTTCAGTAAAACCAGGTGGGAGCACAGGGCAGCACAAGATAGTGGATGGCCACTTAGGTAAGGCTTGAGGTGGTTCAGGGGTCCTTAGGAGCAGGCAAGTCCCTTAATAAATGTTCAGAAGAGATTGTTAGCAACTTCAGTACAACCAGGTGGGAGCACAGGGCAGCACAAGATAGTGGATGGCCACTTAGGTAAGGCTTGAGGTGGTTCAGGGGTCCTTAGGAGCAGGCAAGTCCCTTAATAAATGTTCAGGAGAGATTGTTAGCAACTTCAGTACAACCAGGTGGGAGCACAGGGCAGCACAAGATAGTGGATGGCCACTTAGGTAAGGCTTGAGGTGGTTCAGGGGTCCTTAGGAGCAGGCAAGTCCCTTAATAAATGTTCAGGAGAGATTGTTAGCAACTTCAGTACAACCAGGTGGGAGCACAGGGCAGCACAAGATAGTGGATGGCCACTTGGGTAAGGCTTGAGGTGGTTCAGGGGTCCTTAGGAGCAGGCAAGTCCCTTAATAAATGTTCAGGAGAGATTGTTAGCAACTTCAGTACAACCAGGTGGGAGCACAGGGCAGCACAAGATAGTGGATGGCCACTTAGGTAAGGCTTGAGGTGGTTCAGGGGTCCTTAGGAGCAGGCAAGTCCCTTAATAAATGTTCAGGAGAGATTGTTAGCAACTTCAGTACAACCAGGTGGGAGCACAGGGCAGCACAAGATAGTGGATGGCCACTTAGGTAAGGCTTGAGGTGGTTCAGGGTCCTTAGGAGCAGGCAAGTCCCTTAATAAATGTTCAGGAGAGATTGTTAGCAACTTCAGTACAACCAGGTGGGAGCACAGGGCAGCACAAGATAGTGGATGGCCACTTAGGTAAGGCTTGAGGTGGTTCAGGGGTCCTTAGGAGCAGGCAAGTCCCTTAATAAATGTTCAGGAGAGATTGTTAGCAACTTCAGTACAACCAGGTGGGAGCACAGGGCAGCACAAGATAGTGGATGGCCACTTAGGTAAGGCTTGAGGTGGTTCAGGGGTCCTTAGGAGCAGGCAAGTCCCTTAATAAATGTTCAGGAGAGATTGAGCTTATTAGCGTATCTCTAGGGTCGGGGCAAGCAGCAGCCAGGTTTGAAAAACAAACAAATCTGTTAGGGGGGAAAAAAATAAAAAAACGTACAATAAGCTGGTTGCATAAGTGTGCACACCCTTAAACTAATACTTTGTTGAAACACCAGTAGTGTACTGTTTCAATCTTTGATGTCAGCATGACTCCTGCAATTCATACAGGGTTACATATATTGGTAACATATCTAAATACAACTGTAGATTATTTCTTTTTTTTGAGAGCCGTTGCTCCTACTATGACTAGAACTGCCTGGGTATCTTTCTTCCACATTGCTCTCATTTCTTCCCGCAAATCCTGATATTTTATTAATTTATGTCTCTCTGTATGCAAGACACTAGTCACTGGGTGTAGTGGTTTTAATGATAAATGCTACTTTTGTCTTATTTTAATAGACCACTATATCTGGTTATCTCGCATCTGTCTTCTGAACTGTTGGTAATGGGTGATTCCATATGATGTAGGCTTCATCATTTTCTATGATGCTTTGCGGTTCATGTTTCCAGTGTTTTTCAGCCACTTCAATGCCATAATGTTTGGACAATCCCCAGTGCAACAGTCTTGCCATATTATTATGCCTTTCGGTATACAGTCCTTCTGCCATTAGTATATCACAACCATCAACAAGGAGAGCAACTGTTTCCAATTCTGTTTTACAAAACCTACATTTGTCTGTTTCTCCCATATGTTCAATGGACTTTGTAAACCAACATGTACCTAGACCACTACCTTGGGCTGCCAATATTAACCTTTCATCTTTTGGTTTGAATTCAACTCTCCTTAAACATTTCTGCATTTGATCCTGATCAACATGAGGTTCCGCCACAAGTTTTCTACACTTACAACTATATTTATGCATTTTCTACATTTCTTGCCTTCTCATCTGGTCCCTTATATTCTTTCTTTTGTTTTTTGGCACATTCAGTTGCTGCCTGATTTTTATCTACTTTTGGTTTGATTTCCATTCCCACTTGACGCCGATATGCTTCTGCTACACTAAGAAGAGAAGTCATCTTATACTTATTCTCCTTATGTTTCAAAACTTTCAATATGTTTGGGTCTTGAGGTCAGCAGATATGTATGCAGTCCCATGACTGTAGATCTATACATGTAAACAATTTCAAGGAGGCCCATACTTCCTTTGGAACGGGGAATATATAATCTTGGTATATACTGACTTTTATAAAATAATTTGATGACCATGAAACATCCCTTCTTGTTTTCCTGTCTAATCTATCCAACACCTTTTGGGGCCTGGCAATCACTCCAAAACTATAAGTTAGGACAGGAAGAGAAAATTGGTTTACAGCTTGAATTTTGTTCCTAGATATCAATGCTGTTTTCAGGATTAATTTAAGTCTTCTAAAATATTCCTTACTTAGTTTTACTCAGATTTGTTCATGTTTTATTGTTGACCCTTCATCACTTCCAAAATATTTTTACACTCTATCTCCCTCAAGTTCTTTTAAATCACATTCTTGTCCCAAACTTTTTTTTTTAGTTGGTGCTGCAGCTTTCCTGCTTTAAAGGTTGATTTTGCACATTTATCAAGACCAAATGACATTCTTATATCATCTGAAAAAGTTTTGACTACTTGCAGTAGTGCTTTCAGTTCCTCATCTGATGAGCTATACCATTTTAAATCACTGACAGAGAAGATGAGAAGTCTTTACACTTTGTTGCTTTTTGGGAGCCAAATTTTAGCCATGACCTATTATGTTAGGCAGACAGCTTAATGGGTTAAGGGCAAGGCAAAACAGCAACATGACAGAGAGTCAACCTGGAATATCCCCCTTTGGATTTTTATCCCTGGAATAATAATTTGCCCTTTATCATAGCTTAACTGCAAAGTGGTTTGTCACTGTTTCCTGGTCAATGTGATGTAGTTTATCAATACAGGGTGCATCTTAGCACTCTTATCCATGAATCTGGGATACTGTCATATGCTTTTTTGTAGTCAATCCATGTTAGATTCTTCCCCTTTTTAGAGTTCTCAACTATGACTTTATTTAAAAACAAATGATACTTTGTTCCATGTGACTTTCCTTTATTGCCCTTTTGTTCTACTGTCATAATTGAGTTTTCTCCTAAATGACTATAAACTCTGTCGGCATCAATTCCAGTATATAGTTTATACGGGATCAGAAGGCATGTTATTGGTCTATAATTTTTAGGGTAACTTGCAGGTTCACTCTTAAGCAGGAACATTTTTTTTCCTATTGTTAGCCAGGTTGATGTCTGTTCAGGGTGCGCATATAAATAGTTCTTACTTATGGCTAAACCTTAGTGCAAAGATGTTAATACTTTTAACCAGAAGTTAGCTACTGCATCTGGGCCTAGAGTTTTCCAATTGGAGGCTTTTCTTAACTTTGTTTCCATCTCTCTGGCTGTTACTTCATCCCATTTCATATCCTCTGCCTTTGAATTTCTTTTTGTCTTTTACTTCTTCTACCCATTTAGCATCTTTATGTTTCACAGGATCTTTATAAATACTTCTTCAAAATGTATCTTTTTTTGGTGGTGTTTCATTTCCTTTTACCTTGTTTCCCAGTTCTGCCTGTGCTGATATTTTTATTTGAGATATCGCATGATAAATCCTGATCTATTATAATACTGCGCATTGCTTTTATATCTTTCTGAGTATTTTTGTTGATCTTTCCCTCTTCTATTCTCTTCTAACAGTGACACTTTTGTCTTAATTGTTTTATATTTTTCTCTATTCGATACTTCCATGATGGTATGCGATTTCTTCCTCCCTTTCCCTTACTACCCTGAGTTCTTGTGGGAGAATTTTATCTGTTATTAATTTAGCTGCACAGTAATATATCCTGTTAACGTCTGTTATATCGCACGGATCTCTATGCACAGTCCTAATTACTGTGTTAATTTGTTTTATCAAACTTGGCTTTTTGGGTTTTCTTGACCTTCTGCAGTCTATTTCTTTCACTGATATTAATACCTCTATCTATCTCTATTAAATCAAGCAAATATTCTCTTAGCTCATTTTCTTCTAAACTGAGGGCACATTTTTTTTGCTCTCCATTTAACTGTGGGGTCATTCTATAGAAAGTTCTATAGCATCTTCCTGTGGCACATTCTCTTCAATTTCATCCTGTACCATCTCTTGCTCTGTCATATGGGAACTCACAGGCCTATCACTCCTCAACATTGACTGTGTCAGAGTTGCCACAGTTTCCTGTTCCTTCCCTTGCTGTCCAGCTTCAAGTGAACATTTATACTGGCTTCCTGTGGAAGGCTCCAAAATATCTTCATATGGCACCTCACCACTTGCTTCCCATTCCACTGGTTTCTCCTTAGTTTGGATGTTCATTGCTCTATCCTGCTGTGGTGCTTTCAGAGTTAGATTTTCTATACTGAATCCTTCACTTCGCAGGTTCTCCATAACCTCAGTTTCTATTTCTTTAACTTCTCCATTACTAATTTTATATTCTGCTTTTCCTCCTTGCCTTCTTATTTTTTTGTATTGCAAAGTTTTCCATGACTGTATTCATTTGCCTATTTTTCTCTTCGAATATCTTTGGTCCTGCTCTTTTTGTATTGATTAGTTTTGCTTTCTCCTTTGCATAAATATTATACCATATTAAATCTCTTTTTCTTTCCCATGTCCATATTTCTACTTCAAATGTCTTCTGATCTTCCTGTTTCACCTTACTTTGGGGACTTCCATCATGCTATGATGTAACCTGTGTTAGACCTTCTACACCAAATCCTTCACTTTGCTGGCATTCCATAACTTCAACTTCTAGTTTTTAACTTCCATTTTACTAACCTTTTTTTCTACAATCCCTCTTTGTGATATTTTTTAATTGGGGAATTTTCCACATCTGGATGCCTTTGCCTGTATTTCTCTTCAAATATCTTTGGGTTGCCTTTTTTGTATTGATTAATTTGGCTTTCAACTTTGCATAAATATTGCACCATATTAAATCTCTCTCTCTCTCCCATGTCCATATTTTTTTTTTATACTTTTCAAAAATCTCTAGGTTTTGTTTACATTTTTGCACTTCCTCAGATGGTTCTTTTTCCAAACAGCTCAAAGTTTCTTGGTTTATATAATGTTTTTCACAAATCTGTTGCATTAGTGAACATAAATTTTTGTTTGAAGCTTCTGACACTTTTCTTGTGGAAGTATTTTCCTCTAATTTCTCTCAATCTTTTTGTATATCTTGTGTCTAGAAATTCTGGACTTTTTGCATAACAGAAACAATAAATAATTTCTTTCTTATTCTTATCCTCAATAGTCCACTCTGTCATCTTTATGGGTCCTCTTTGGCCTATCAGTTTTTTGTGATTTTTGTGTACTGCTACTTCCTTCTACAATAGGGGAAGGGGGCATCCTTCCCCTGTGCCTGGTCTGGTTTCATTCTAGGAATGTTTGTTTATTTTGAGGATTCTATGCTGTCATTTTTTCCACTCCTGGCACCAGTGCACCTACCAGGATTGGACACTTTTTTTATCCTGGGTCTTGTGCACCCAGTTTTTTTTTTTTATTTTTGACCTACTTCTGTCCATGATATATGCTATATAAAATACAGTCTACGTATCAGTGTCGTCTTGCTGAGATTTTGAGAAAATCTTCAGCACTAATGTATCTTTTGTAATGTTCAGCCTGGCTCTCTGGTGCAGGGAAAGATGACCCTCGACTGACTCCAGAGATGGACAATCGGGCCTCCTTTCAGGAGCACTGGTAGAGTCTGTCAGAGAAAGTATGTCTGGATCACAAGTCCTGGAGGGCTCCGCTGCCACATGGACATCTTCTGTTAGCTCCCCCAGGGGCAGAGGGGGAAACTCTATCTCCATGTGGATCATGGAAAGGATGTTGGGGCTTTCTGAACCACATTTTTTAACCATCTCATTGATTCCTAAAAAAGAGTCTTTGAGGAGTCGAAAAAACATACACCCATTGGAGACAGGGTCTTAACATCCTGCTTATATCCGGATAGTGTATCTTTAACTTTAGGAGCAAACAAAGAAATTCCATCTAAGGGAGCACTGACGAAGGAAGACTTGAAGGGCTCTGCAAAATCATGCAGGTTCATCCAAGCATGTCTCCTAATGGAAATGCCTGAACCCACCATCATTGTGGTTCCTTCAGCTGCATGTAAAATAAGCCTCTTGGATGAAATGGAAACGGACTGTACAGTAGCCAACTGTGAGGTAATACAGGTCTCTGCCTCAGAAGTAATGGACCCAGAAAGAGATCTAGATAGCTCTTTAATCAAATCCCTCTGAAGTCTGGTGAAGTTTGCCAAATAATTTGGTGATCTGAGTGCAAAGGTCACTAAAGCATATGCACACTTCCCAAGTAAGTCCAGTACCCTGGGCTCTCTGTTAGGGGATGGAAAGATAAACTCTGTTCCTCAAATTCATTCTTTGTGCCAGCCACTACGACCATGGCATCTACTGGTACTCCTTTGCTCCAAAATGTTCTTCCTTTCGGTAGTGTCAGATCCTGTCTGACCTCTTGGGGATCGGCCCAACAGCACTGGGTTCCTTCCACGCCCACCTAGAGCTCAAATCAATGTGTTCATCATCAGGCAGCGTTACCCAGGAGGTAGATGGGCCAGGCCCAAAGACTTCCAGGAATACTGATTCCTCTTGGGAAGGGTTATCAGTAGACCACCCTCCTTTGCTTAAGTATCTCCAGGATGTCCCCAAAAAAGATGTCATCTGGCTTTGGGGACCCTTCCCTCTCTTCAAAAGCTGTAGCATCTGTGACTGACTCTTGCGGAGAGTCTAAGTGCACTTTCTCTTCCTAAGGACTTCTTCGGCAGAATGCTCTGAAGAAGTATCAGAAGATATGAGTATACCCTGCTGGATAGTCAGGAGACTTTGGGCTGGCTGTCCCTGTGGAGTAGAATGTTGAGGCTTCAAGCTCAAAAACATATGAGAATGGGAAGATGAAGCCCAGGAGGAGGGGTCGTCCTTCCTCTAGAGGTACAGAATAATCTCTCCACTGCCTCAAAGGTAGAATGCCCCTGGGAGGAGGAGGTCAATGGTGCTGAGAAGACATAGTTCCAAACCACTGACTCCTTCTGACCTGAAGGCAGCACACCTGCGGCAGAGGTTGGAGCAGAGCTGTCCAAAGCCATGGCTCTGAGGGGCAGAGATGGCTCCAACAACTTTGGAATCAACTCCAACATCTTGGATCCAGCAATACAGCTATGACTCCAAGAGTCATCTGCTCTGACACGCTAAGAGCTGGTCCACTCAGAGAAGGTATCGAAGCAGAAGATACCACAATCTTCATATCTGACAGGAATGGCTCTGTAAGTCTCAGATCCAGGAGCTCCAAAGCCATACTTTGGATCGGAGAAGGAGCCGAGACACGTGGAGTAGTACTGGTAAAGGTCTCCAGAGTTGATGGGGTAGGAGCCAGGAGAACTTCCATCTGAATTTGTGCAGAGAGAAATTTCCTTATCATTCTGTCCACATCTCCTTGTATCAGACTCCTGGAAAAATGAGAAGAAGATGCCACTGAAGGGGTCCCAGAATGAGGGCATCTCTCTAGGAACAGTGATGACAGACATGAAGGGACAAAAGCTTTGGCTCTCAGTGTGTCAGATCCGATGATGCAAATCTCTTGTCAGAAGCTGTCAGATCCAAGGATTTAGTCTTCAGATCCATGGAACTTGGATCTGACAGCTTGGACACCTTAAGAGAAAGTTCAGGAGTCAGGTCTGAGCTAGGAGTAGATGATCCAGAAGGTTCTACTGTATGCTTTCTGGACTCCTTCTCTGATTTTTTGGAGGTTTGAGCTCCAGATAAAAAAGAAGAAGGTAATAAACCTTTTAAAATTAGGTTATTCTTGTGATCTACTAATGGGTTAAAGGCCTCACAAATATCACATGACTCTTTTAAATAAACTGGGCCTAAGCAATGCCCACATGAATCATGTGCATCAGACAGAGGTATCTTATGCCCACAGTTCTTACATTTTTTAAAACCAAAATGTTTTTCAGCCACATTGAAGCAGGAAAATGAAGTACAACAATAATAAAAAGTAGAAGAGTTTTTTTTTAAAGAAGAAAGGAAGAAAGTAAAAGTGAATTACCAACAATGGTAAATAAAACAATTACCAAA
The DNA here is from genome assembly GCF_019279795.1 of Protopterus annectens. Taxonomy (NCBI): domain Eukaryota; kingdom Metazoa; phylum Chordata; order Ceratodontiformes; family Protopteridae; genus Protopterus; species Protopterus annectens. The sequence continues at coordinate 221,380,529 of NC_056725.1, forward strand.
AAGGTTTAAGACAGAAAAATTTACTGACTATGGTAAACGAGGAATACACCGATAAGTGTATGAAGGATAAGGGAGGAATATACAATACAACTAGAAAAGGTTATAGAAAAGAGAAAATTGTATATCACTCACCATACCACACTAAAACTCAATTGCAATCAGGGACCACGTCCGTACGTCAAGACTGTAAACGAGTTCTGAAGTATGGTAGGGGATTAGAGCATTATGGGTAAGGGAGAAGCTCAAGAGTTTCCAATATCCATGAGCTGTAAAAAGCGGCTGAGTTGGATTTGAGGGTCATATCCAAACCCACCTGTTGAGGGCTGAATGAAAACTGACATCATCAGATTACTTAACTTTCAATGGAAGCCCAGGAAGAAAAGTTCCACACTGATGTAATATGGTTACAGTTCAATAAAGTTATTACAAAACATAATATAAAAGAACAACATATTAACTAAGTACAAATTCAACATCGGTTCCTACAGTGTGAAACTATACATAGTGCAAATATCTACGCAGATATAACAAATTGTAAAAAACAGTGTAAATAGTTAAAGTATTCGCAAGTTGCAGATGTTTAAAAGCTTGGTTTGTTTACCAGAATTTATCATATTCAGATAGATTCTGCAGTGTTACCAGTAGTGGATTCTTTAAGAAGAATTCCAGTAGCTTTGAGAAGTAAAACTGGGAAGCAGGTGAGCCACATGGAGTGCACAGGTGTGATCAGGAAGCAGACTAAGCCTACTGAATGGTTACTGTTATGTAAACAGCTAAGATTTATGATATTGTAACAGACTACACAAAAATACCACCCATGGGGTCACTTCATGCAATTGCAAAAGTGGTATCTACTATGCCTGGAAAAAACTATTTTTTTTCTAGATGTAAAGCAGAGAGTTTGGTAAGTAAGCTTCAAAGGACATTTTTACTTGGAATCTTGTTAGGGCCTAAGTTGTTTTAGTGAGCTGCTGCACAGACAACTGATGGGGACTAACAGTGTTAAAAAAACACAGAACACCAACATGCAACACTCAGTGGATTACATATGAAAATGAGAAATAACAGCTTCAAGTCAAATAAAAGTGTAAAATGTGAGTTACAGAATTGAGACATAGATGATTTAGCATCCGAGTTATTAACAACTCTACAAATGACTACTCTTGTGGAAAAAAAGATGATCTCCTGAGATGTCTGAAAGTTAATATATATTTCAGAGTTTATTCCGGGTATTTCAGATCTAAGCTTGTCATTAAGTAAATTCTTGGAAGATGGCATGGTATGGTACTGGTGCATGGAACAAGACATGAATTTAAAAATACTTACAATGCTTGCAGCTGAGGTATTCTGATAAAAGCAAGTAAATAACATTGAGAGTACATATCAGCCAGAATGGAAAAATTTCAGTGATCGCAGAGGCTCCTTTCAGAATGCCACAAAAGGTAAACTCGGGTATAAAAAAGGCTATTTGCCATCTGCGAAATGTTCCATGAATACACAAGTGAAAAGAGTGTTGGCTGAAACAGATTATAAGACATTGTTGACTATAGCTAAAAAAGTCATTGTATCAGGCACTGCCAAGACTTCTGAGAATGTTTGCTAGCACTACAGAAATGAGACTCAAATGTAAAATATAAACTAGGAAAATAGATGCATAGGGCATATATGGTGAGCTATTTCATATATGCCAGAACAAAAAGAACACCTGGCTACATGAGGAACTAAAAGTAAATTATAAATTCTGCACCTGCCTGTGACCATTTCTGAACTGCACTCCAAATTATCTGGAGATGTACATGCTTTGAGGTGGAGCAATGACAGTCTTGTCAGGACAAACATCTGGCTGAAAGGAAAAGAGATTTGTCCACAATTTTCACTGAAGTGCTTAAATGAAGCAACCCAGTGTTGGTTTGTAATTAATTGCAAAACTGCTTGATAAGAGCAGATTTATTTAAATTTGCATTTTAGTTTTTTTTTTACCCATGATTTACACTGTGTGTAGGAAGGAAAAAGCAGCTTGCAGACAGGAAGATTTATTTTGAATTATATTTTTTGTTTTTATCTTTGACTTTCACAGGCAAATTCTAGCCATCCCAAGGGGCCTAATCAACTATAAATTCACACAGACTGCAGACAGGACAATTTTGAGCATATCTGAAACAATGTTGTATTAGTTTTTTATTTACTATGCAACTGCACATCAAGAAAATAATTATTTTGAGTTTTATTTTTTACCACTGATTTTCATTGTTGGTTGTTAGAAAGGGACATATTGTAATCCGGTAAACTCTAGCCACGCCAAGTGGCTTAGTCAGCTATAAATACACACAAGGAGTAGAAAGGCCACTCCAGAGCTTAAATGAAACAATCCAGTGTTGATTTTTGATTGACTGTGAAACTGCTTTGTAAGACAAGATTTATTTTGATTTATATTTCATTTCTTTGCCCGTAATGTAAAGGATCTCCAAAATGTTAATGTAACTGATACAACCCATAGGAAATCCATCGTTTTACTGTGACTGATTCAGCTGGTAAAGGTCAGAGTGATGACTTTATTTTTGTTTGTGTGATTTTTTTTCTCATATAAGTTGACTGAAAACAACTTTAAATTCTCCTGTAACTGATTCTGATTGTTGTTTTCTTTAAGAATTCTTTACTTATTTGTAGCTGAAAATGGATACCTTAAATGAGTATGCCATTAATGGTTTGCTAAAGCACAAGTACCTTGTACTGAATACTAAATGTAATGTATACTTAAAGGTAACACCTGATAATATTGGTGACCTGTGCTTCTCATTTCAAAAGTTGGATGATTTGCTTACCATTATTAGTAGTAAATCTAAACTTACTAATGATTACACTTGTGCAATTGGCACAGCTTGAAAAACTGTTATATTAATGACTGTGCCGATGAGATAAATAATGTTAAGCAAAGTGCAAACAGAACATATCTAAGAAAGGAAGTTTCTACTGTCAGTAAAGATCACCCAATCCTATTAAACATGACACTGGTGACAAGTTTGGAATTCAGGGTACAAGTATTTAGCAATTTGAGGTTTCAGATCATGTAGAAGAAAATTAAAAAAAAAAGAAATTCACAAAAAATAACACAGAAGAAAAATAAATTGATTAATGTCTATAATGCAAAGAATATATATATATATATATATATATATATATATATAAAATAAAAAAAACACGGATTAATGTGACACACAAATTACAGGGAATTATAACACTGTTCAATCAAAACACAGATTACAGGGAATGATAACACTGTTCAATCAAAAGACATCCAGTCTACAGAAAAAGGTATAATTTTTCCAACTGAGAAAGTAGAAAAAACAGACAAAGGGCATGGAAAACAGAAGAAATCAAATTTAACTTGGATGGACTGAAGAACACTGCTGTAAGAAAAAGAGGAGAAAGACTAAATATGAATGAGAACTGTATTTTTGCAAATGTAATAGGCAATGAAAACATTAAGCTTAATAAGACTAACAGTGATGCAGATCATTCCTTTGTAACAACTGAAAGAGAAAATATTACCAAATTGGAAGTGGGAGATTCTTCAGATCTGGTCAAAAATTATATACTAGTAATTTTAAATTCAATTAATAGAGGACCTGATACATTTGCAGGAAAGATAATGAACACTGTACTGTGTTATGCTTGCCAGGAGCAAAAATACTGGATGTGAAAAAGGTCTTAGAATGCCTTAATGTAAGGAACTATGGAGCTTTTTTTAATCATTTTGGTACAAACGATCTCTTCTGCAAGGACTCTGACTGTTAGTAGGGAACTTACAGTTCTCTTACATAGCATAGCTTATACAGGTATTACAAGATATTTTCACAAATCACATAGATGGGTCAGTGTGAATGGAAAGATTTTTTGGTAAATACCCACATGAAAAAATGGTCCATTTTAAAAAGTGGAAATGTGTACAGCATCCAAGCCTAATCTTGGGCACTCTATATTTAGACAGGGTGGTGTGTACTTGTCAAGACAAGGGAAATAATTTTTGCAGCAGATATATTACAATATCTAACACACACACACACACACACACACACATATATATATATATATATATATTTTTTTTTTTTTTTTGCAAAATTTGCTATATTCCCACAAGTTTGATGCTGTTACTGTTTGTGAAACATGGTAAAAGAACAATAACTGGGAACCAGTTGTGTCAGGGTACAGTTTACTGTAACAGACATTCTAACAAAGAATCAGGTGGAGGTGTTATAATAGGAATTAATGATTGTTATGAGACCTGTGATAACTATGTTCACTGACAACACCAATTATGTAGATTGTGTAACTATGACAATAAAGGCAACTCTGTGTTGGAGTATATAGATCACCAAAGTCAAGTGCTGATCATCTAGAGGAATTCATACATTTCCTGCATGAAAATAATAGCAGCTAGTGACTTACATTTACCAGAAATAGGCTAGTATAATATTGATTCAGCAACATTAATAAGGAAATTATTTACAATCTATGCTTGGGAACAACTATTTTTTTCAGACTGTATAAAAGCCTAAACATATTACACATTTCTTGTGTTCTTAAAGAAATTACCATTATACCACCACAGATGTGCAATAGGTTATAATGGTTAAACTGCTGTTAGATAATTCTGCTAAACTGAAATCTAAATGAGTGCACAGAAAATTACAAAATTATCTAAGACTAACTAGATTGATATCTTCCCTGGAAAAAACTGCAAAAGGAATACGGCAAGTTTTGAAAGAAAAACAGTTTTAATGCAAAAATAAATAAATAAAAGTTTAACATCAGGATATAGGCACATGTATTTCCATAAGAACACACTATAACTTTGCATACTTAAACAAACGAGTTGGACTAACAAAGTAAACACAGTGTGAAACAAGAAAGAATTGAAGAAAATATATATAAAGATATTGAACATAATAGGAAGCCATATTACAGATACACAACTTATATCAAATTGCTAATGATCAACTAGTATATTACTTGGTTTGCAATGTATATGTCTGAGATTCCACACTTGCATTTATACCGTGGTGGTGCAGCGGTTAGCGGTGTGACCACACAGCAAGTGGTTCTCTGGTTCGATCCATGGCTGGGGTACCTTCTGTGTGGAGTTTGCGTGTTTTCCCTACGATCACGGGGGTTTCTTCTGGGTACTCCGGTTTCTTCTCACATTGCAAAGACGTGCAGCAGGTGAGCTGGAATTGGACACTCTAAATTGTCTGTTGGTTAGTGTGTGGTACAAATCAACTACCGTGGCAGGGCGAGCCAGCCGGCAGTGTAAACCTTTGCTCAAGCTGATTGTCACTGCTGAAGTGGCATCCTGACCCCCATGTGGAAAATGGGAAATGTGGTTGAGGATGGATGGATTACAGATACATAAGATGTAGCAGGAGTACAGAGATACAAATTGATAAGCTGTATGTATATTCTAAAATGTATTTCCAAACATAACATATTATAGACATATTTATAAAATCCCATGCAAAGCAGTTTGGTTCCACAAAAGGGGTGATAAATTGTCAAAGTAACATCCAGGCAACTTCAGATACTGAAATTAAATTAGATTATATTGAAGAACTATGCAAACTAGACCTAAAGAAAGCACAAGGAAGAGACAGAGTTAGTAATAATGAACTGAGAATACTACAGCATCAACTTACAAGTACCATTATATCTGTTATTTGCTAAGTTAACATATGGAGAGATTCCTCAAGATTGGAAACATGCACTTGTTATAACTATCTTTAAGGGAAAGGGAAACAGGGCAAACTCAGGGTCATACAGACTTATAAGTTTACTTTGTTGGTGTGGAAAAATGATGGAGAAGGTTATTTTGGATTAATTATTGACAGAATTGGAAAGGTTGGGACTTGAAACCATATATCAGCATGCATACATTGAAAACAGTTCTATAACCACATGTAACAATATCAAAACAGCTATACATGAAAAAGATGTGCTGTGATGTAATTTATATAGAATTAAGTTCAACATTTGATAGTATCATACACAAAACACTGATCAATAAAAATAGAACTAGGTATTGATGTAATCTTGAGAAGAGACGGATAGCTGTGTGGCTTACAAATGGGATGTGGTGAGTATTATACAGCAACTGGACAGGTGAAACTCTAGGTTACAGTCAGGGTGTTCCACAGGCCTTTGTCCGTGGTGCATACTTGATGAGGTTGTATCTTTCAGATCTACCTTTTTCATCTCTGGTGATCTACAGTCTGTATGCAAATGAACTGAAAATGGATAAACTGATTACATACGTTACAGACAGGGCATGTCTGCAAAAGAACTTGACTAAATTGACCATACAGGCACAGGAGAATAATATGCTGACAAATACATAAAAGACTAAACCTATGAGATTTAGCAGACATAGTTTGAAATCTGTATATTTAACATAAAACACAGTGACTACAATTGTAGAGCCATTTAAGGACCTGGGTATAAGGGTAGATCCAGCTTTGAGTTTTTCTAATCATATCAACCAATTGGTTAATGATAGCTATAGAACTATAGGATGTATAAAATGATTTATAAACTCTAGGAAATCACAAATGATGACATCATTGTTTATAAATTAAAACAGTCCTAATCTAGACTATGGAATGGCAATATGGAAATCTTACAAGAAAATAAGCATGGATAAAGTGGAAAGAGTACAGAAGAAATATACCAAGGCTATCCATGGATGGGAAAATTTAAGCTATTATGATATGAAATATTAAATTATCTGAACTTGTATAGTGTCACATACAGACATTTAAGGGAAGGCCTTAATCCGATATCTAGGTCATTAGAAGATTACCTCTAGGAATGTCTAGGGTTAAATAGTTAAGAATCATCAGACTACCCTTTGCAGAAGATTATATAGGAATGACAGGTGTACTAATTTGTTCTCCAAGAAAATAGGTGATGCATGGACTAGTCAATAAAATAACATTAAAGCAAGCACTAGTTTAGATATTTTCATGAACAACCCGGGCACTTATGGAAATAACTGTTTTAGTATACTGTCAGGCTAGAAGGGCATTACTGTCCATGCCTGAAATATTTCTATGTATGTAATATTGGCTACAAAAATTATATGACGTTGAAGGTGGTTTACCTATGTTTCGTCAAGAGAAAAATTTGAACCAGATGAAACAAATCAGAGGACGCCTCACTAGGACAAAAGGATAACTGAGTGTTTTTTCACTGGGTCAAGCCTCAATTAATCCCCTGTGTTGGGGCCTTTGCCTATGTTCCCATCTTTTATACACTTGCTGCACAGTTACACAACCACAAAGAAAAAGGAAAACTCCAAAAATCTGAATCAGCGCTACTGCACAAACATAAATTCTGCTATCACAGATTCTATATAGTGAGGAGTAATTAAGGAATTCTAGTAGCTCTGAGAAGTAAAACTGGGAAGCAACTGAGCCATATGGACTGCACAGGTGTGATCAGGAAGCAGACTAAGCCTACTGAATGGGCCTACAACATGGTCAATGTTTTGAAATCAGATAAAATTCATATCTGTATACATTCGCAATATCTCAATAATAAATTTTGACTCATTCACTGTTCACTCATCCAAGTGTAGGACAAATGTTCAAGGCAAATGAAATAGTGACTAATCAGCTAATGAAAAAAATGCGATGGAGCATACCACCTGCATAGATCTAGCCAAAACATATGACCCAATATCTCAGGAAGGCGTACTGGAGAATCTGGTCGAGCCATTACATCATCCACTGGGCTGCCAAATGGCTCACAGATAAGACACAAGAGGTCAGGACAGGGGAAACTACCTCCACAAAATGAGAAGTCACCAGTGGAGTAGCACAGGGCTCGGTACTAGAACCTCTGCTGTTTAGCATCTATTTCTTCGAAGTGAAAGCAAAGATCAAGAGTCTTTGCTGACAAACTTTGTGGACGACCGCAAGTTACAAGCAGTCACTGAATATCCATATGACTCAACCATTCTGTATGAAGGCTTGTGCCAAAGAAATAACTGGTGCCAGAGCCATGGGCTAAAACTAAATGCCAAAAAGGGTATTATTGTATCCTGTGGGAAACCCACTACCCCAGAAAATTATCACAATGATAATATGTCCCTAAGAGTCTACCTGTAGTTCGGCATTTGGCAAAATAAGTGGACAGTAACCTTATATTAGAACAACATGTGTCCACAGCTGAAAGAAAGCCCTTCTATATTGTGCGGCTTATAAGCAAAAGGATAGCCTCCAGGTCCAGGGATGTCACTGTCCCCCTTTAGTCTGCTTTCATTAGGCCAACCTTCGAGTAAATACCTGTTTGGCATGTATGTGGCCAGCCATGTGCAGCAACTCAAATGCCTACAGGGGTTCCTCACAAAGAGAATACAGGGCTTAGAGCATAAGTTCAACACAGACCACCTCAACACACTCACTGTATTCAGTATCCTGCTAAGAATGGACTAGTGTCTGGTTTATAAGGCATCTTGTAACTCTGTATTGGTGGATCTACTGCACGTCCGTAAGTCAACTGGTATCAGAAATACTGATTCCAGGGTCCTAACCCACTTAACTTTAAGTTAAACAGAACAGTTTGGAGAGACACGTACATCTCTCAGAGGTTATCACTCCTCTGGAGCAGACTTCCCTCCATGTAAAACAAAATTCACCCCTGTCCCTGGAATGTCCACTGTACTACTTACAGACATAGGCATCACCTAAATGCTCTTTCTATAATATAGCCCCTATAAACACTCAGCGGTATTCACTAGGAATAATCCCTATCTCACCCAAAGCTAATCACTATCCTGTGGGTGGTATACAAACACAGACCATGAAACTAGTTAAGGGTATAGGATAATCAGCTAAGCTTAGAATGACCTGTAAGAACAGCCAGTCTAGTATTAACCTACAACAATTTGAACAAGAATAAACAAGACACAGCTATGGTGCATTTTGTTCAGGAATGCCACTACATACAAAGAGGTCTGTTACTTTTTCAAGGGAAAATGCCTAACATAAGAATAACACATAAGAACAGATGACTCTATACTTGTTTCCTGGAGGAGCATGAAATAAAAGAGCATTTGTTTCAGTTTTAAGACTGTGGGCACTTAAATAGTGTAGTTGTTAGAAAGTTACCAGAACTAGTGAAGTTAAAAAACAGTGCAAGTAATGGTGTGATTAATGCACTCATGGGTATATTTTCCAAAAATATCATTTCCGATCCAGTAATGTCAAATAATGGCCCAAGTAACTTAGTGCTGAATTCAAAATGTCTGAAAGCATTAACAGTGCCTCTTTATTACATGTATATGTAGTTTTGCTAGAGCATTGGAATACTTAACTTGCAAAGTTCATACTCTTGCCAGTTCTACTACTTACAGGGTACAGATTATAGTAAACTTCCTACCACTTCATTCCCAAAATCTTTGCTTAGCTGATGAGAAAGTGAAAAAAAAGCAGTCAAGACTAAAACACTAATATGATCCAAAGCTATACACCTTCTTCATAAAAGGGGCAGAGAGTGAAAATGTAGCAAAGTTCCACAGAAAAGTAGTTAGGAATGGTTATGAAGCAGGATGAGCAAACCATATCATCTGCTTTTCATAATAAAGATGGAAATTTGCTGAGAAATAATTAGAAATATTTTTCAAAATAAATGCTTCATAGTAACTGTGCTGACTGCAAGGGTGTCAGAGAAATGGCTAGAGAAACATGTGAACAGGTGCCCCAAGAAGCATTTCCAGAAGTAATTGAGATTATTCGAATTGTGCATCTGAGTTAAGAATACCCTGATAGACTGCCTGATGTGTTACCTGAAGTAGCTCCTAGTACATCACCATATGAAATGTAAACCAGAGACTTTTCCAAATAGTCCAAGGCTGAGAAATTTTACAAAAAGACAAACACTTTAAAAGAACTAAAGTGTTGACATAATTTACTGAATATGTTGATATTTAGTAACACACAGTTTCAGATTATTACTCAATTACAATCCCTTCAGTCTATATTAGTAAGCAACCGGAACCATGGATTTGCACTTTCCAACCATCAATGTAGCCAGCTTGGTTGAAATGGGTATCCTGAAGCAATTCAACAATTGTCTCATTTTTTGCTGGCAATTACCTACTACTGAAGCAAACTGCACTATTTTTGAGAGAGATGCAGTTATTTAATGCTACTGAAGGCAAAACTCTCACATGAAGACATTACAAATAGCAAATAGGTTATCAGCACCAAAGAACACCACACTAAACCCTTCACAGCCCTATTAGACCAAACACATAAACCTACATATAGTATATTCAAAAAATGTATAATATGTTCTACTCTAGAGGTTACAGCCAGCAAATAATAGATAATGCTTATTATAAAACTAATCAGATTAATATACAGGAATATAAAAAATAGAGAAATAAGAAATTTATTTCATCACATTATACAGTATTTTAGTGACAAGGTGATTGCTTTGGTGAAATATTATGGAATTAAAAAAAAAATCTGAGGAAGCAAGAGATTGGTTACCAGATAACTTAAAATTCTCCTATAAAGTAGGCAGAAATATTAAAAGTTTTTTAGTTAAAGGTAGGTTCATTAAACCAGAACTTAAATTTTATGATACACCAAAAACAGTTGGTACTGAAATCTGTGGTAAATGTAAAGCACGTAAGCATATAGTTACAGGGTTTGATAATATAAATGGGAGAAAATTTGATAGTCAAGCAAATTTTAGATGTGATACAGAGGGCATTGTACATGCAATTAAATACCCCTGTAATAAGTTTTATATTGGGGAAACAAAAAGGCCTTTTAAAGTTAGATTGCTTGAACATATCAGAGACATTGAAAATGTCAAAATGTCCAGCTCAGCAGCAGAACATTTTTATTATGCACATCAGTGTCAGTTTCAGGGGTTATTAGGTACAATATTAGAGAAAGTTGTAGATAATTATCTGTATAAAAATATTAAAAATGTTTTACTGTATAAAGAAGCAGTTTATATTTTAAAATTTGATACTTTGGCACCACAAGGAATGAATGTAGATTTTAATTGGACAGTTTTACTTTAAATAATTTTGTATGTAATTAAATATTGAGATTATTGGATAATTGGTGTAATGAATGTATTATAAATATGGAGCGTGAAGTTTGTTTAGTATTCTCCTGTGAAGGCGTAAGCACAGACCGTCAAGAGGAACAATAAAATGCTGTTTTGCTTCATTTTGGGTCACCAGCTTGTGGTTTTTACTTTTAGTTGTTCTCAGTTTGTGGTTTAATTGACATACACCTACATACTCTGATGCCCTTAAAAGTAACCATCCTAAACCACAATGGCCTCCTAAATGCAACCTAAAAAACAGGTACAAAAGCAGTCCGGACAAGCACTGTAAAGCCCAGAAAAATGTTAAAGTCCTTGTTGTGAAGGCTGTTTGCAGTACAAGCTGCAACACTGAAGTTGAAATCCACTTGCACGTATAAAGCCACACTGAAGTCGGAGAAAACTTAAACCTTAACGCACTTTATTGTTAAAACAAGCGTTTTCGCTGTGGTTAAAACTACAGCTTCATCAGAGGCAGAAGTAAAATGCAGTGTCAGAGTCAGGTTTTTATGCAACACACCCACACCTTAATTAGTAATGCAATCACAATGAAGGCGTGTTAGCAGCATTTCTTGCAAAAGTAAATTCAGGGAATGAAAGCTCTGTTTAGGATCATTCTCAAAAGTATGTAGTTTCATACTTTTAAAACAGTTGGAAACCATAAAACATTGATGCATCAGCAGTTTGTTACGTTCATACACCAAGCAAATGTGCATTAAAAGCATGAAAGTGTGTAAGAAATATATACACAATAAAAGCAGTCTAAAAACAATGCATAACAAGTCTGCATATAAAAAATGTTTATAGAAAAGTGTTTGTAAAGAAGTATCTAGTAAAATCACTACCTGCAGCTATAGTTGGAAGCCTTGCTAAATATAAGTCTTAACAGTAGTGGAAAGTATATGTTACTACAAGTTACTATTAAAGTAAAATAAAATGAAGTGAAAAGTGAAGTAAGACAAAGGTAAAGGAGTTATCTTTATAGCTCCTCATTTTCAGGACACAAGCTATATTGCAATGTTCATTCAAACCTGGGTACGAAAATGAGTCTAGTAATATTTGCCATTCTAGCTCCTTATTCTCCATAAAGAGAGGTACTGGACCCCCTCTTTCTGTTTTCTTGACCTGGTCAATTGCAATAAAATGAAAGCTATGTCCTTGATGTTTCATTACGTGTTTAGCTAAAGCGTTTTCTTTTTCAGTTTCCTTATGGCATAATCATGTTGGTACAGCCTGTCCCGTAGTCTCCGGTCAGACTTGCCTATGTAAAATGCTTCACAGCAGTTACACTTAGCTAAATAGACTATGGATCTAGAATCACAGTTAAGCTTATGTGTAATGTGGTACTTTTTGTTGCGTATTACAAAGGAATTGGAAGCCTTCACAAGATGGCAATAGTTACATGCCCCGCACTGAAAACAGCCTTTTGTTCTAGTCATTAGCTCCGTCTGTTTACTTCTTTCTAGCAAAGTTTTCAAATTATTGCCTCTCCTATATGCTATCAGAGGTTTTGTGCCTAACTTGTCCATGAGTTCCTCATTATTTGTTATGTAATACCAATTTTTATAAAGTATGATTTGAATATTCCTCGAGTCAATACTGTAATTTGTGATGAAACTATTTACAAACGAGGTCCCTGTTATCTCAGTGTTGGAGGTTGCCCTAAGAAAGGGTATGTTCTCCCCAACCCTCGGGTTAGCCTCTAAGTCTTCCTCTTGTCCACTGAAAATTTTGTGTGGAAGTAAGGGTAGAAATTGACCTTCCCTTCTTTTATTATTGACCTCATCCAGTATTTCTTCAAATAAAGTATTTGGGTATCCTCTGCTGGTGAACATTACTTCCAAGATTTTACATTCTTCTTGGAATAGTATCTCATTACTGCACATCCTGGCTGCTCGAATTAGCTGTCCCTTTATAATAGCCTTCTTTTGCTTGAATGGGTGGCAGCTGTTGTAATGTAAAAAGGAGTTGCAGTAAGTTGGTTTTCTGTATATCTTTGAAGAATATTCACAATTGTTAACTTCTTTATACAAGTGAACATCAAGGTTGTCAATGCTTAACTCTGAGAATTTAGATGTGAATTTTAAAAAGTCAGTTGTGTTATTAATAGAAGAAACAAATTCATTTGCTAGTGTCTCATCGCCATCAAAAAGGATGAAAATATCATCCAGGTATCTTGTGTAGAACTTGATGCGGTTCATTGTGTTAACGTCCTTAAGAATGTTGTCAACCTCCCAGTAGGCCATAAATAGGTTAGCTACTGTAGCACCACATGGGGACCCCATAGCTACACCTTGTTTCTGGAGATAGTATTTCCCATTAAAGATGAAGAAGTTGGACGTAAGTATGATGTCTAAAAGTTGGGATACTAAATCAATTTCATTTTTGGGTGCCCCCAAACGATCTAACATTAGTGAAATCCATTCAATAGCCTCCAAGTGAGGTATAGATGTGTATAGATCTATGACGTCGATAGTGAGGAAGTTCAGTGAGTCGCTGTAATCAATTTCACTTATCTTTTTTAAAAATGTCCACGAGTCCTTGCAAATGTGTGATATTTTCTTGATATATTTGCTCAGGATAATTTCTACAAGTTGGGCACTGGGGTATGTAAAAGAGACTCGGCTATCAATCAATGCCCGGATTGGTGGGTTAACCAAGTTTTTATGAATTTTTGGTATACCAAAAATTACTGGTGTCCTAGGCATTGTGATGTCAATGTAATTGTAGGTGTCAATATCAATGCACCCACTAATAAATAGGTCCCTTAAAAAAACCCTAGTCCTAGAAATTGACATGTTCATCTCATTCAGTGACGATGAACTATAAGCTGGACTATCGAGGACAGTTTCCATTTTACTAATATATAGGAAGTTGTCAAAGATTACAAGCCCACCTCCTTTGTCAGGTTTTACTACCCTGACCGGTGCTTTACATAAGTTTTCCAAGCCTTGTAGTTGTTCTTCTGTGATGTTATAGTCTAACCGGTCGTTTTTAGTATGTGAAAAAGTGACCATTTGTCCGAGGTCCAATTCACAAGTTTTTTTTCAAAAAGTGTTAAAATGTTGTGTAGTGGGGGGTTGTAAGTACTAGCTAATTTCAAATTAGTATTCATGTTAGTAACATCATTGTTAAACATTACATGCAAGTTCAGTTTCCTGACAAAGCATTTCAAGTCAATCAACGTCTTAACACGGTTACATTTAGTTGTAGGGACAAAAGTGTTCCCGAATGCTAGTAGTTCTATCAGGGATGGAGGCACGTGAAAGCTAGAAAAATTATAGATTTTAAAGTCGCCTTTTTCATTCGTTAAGATACTTAAGTCACCTAACATGTTGTTGTTAGTGATAGGCGTTGAATTGGGAGTAGAGTCACCTGTTACTATCGTCTGGACCAGTTCTTGTTGTAGTAAGGGCGCTGTTTCGGGTTCCCTAAAAATGCCTTCCCTGATTTTCATACCTTTGTTGGTTGTATTGTTGCCCACTTCTGGTGTTGTGCACTTTCACATAGTTGCCACGTGGAGGTGCAGCTGAGTTAGAGTTCGTTCCTGTTTCATCCCAGTCATCACCTCCACTTAGGTTTGGCTCATTGTTTTCATTCACAGTTTCTGTAATAGTACTGTCAACTTGAGTATTAGTTGAAGCCATTAGTTTAGGATAAGCTGTTCCATTAGAATACCTCAACCTATCCCTTGCCAGTTTTTTATTTTTGTTCACTTTTAACTTATCCACTAAACTGTCAGTACTGGAAAAGATACGAGAGTAATCGTATTTATATCTATCAAAGTGCAAGTTTTGTTTTAAGGAACTGTCCAGTTGGTTGACTTCTTCAATTAATCTCGTAATATGTGTGCTGTAATGTTTAGAGATCAATTCCATAAGCTCAATTCCTTGTTTGTCAAACAATGTCCTTAAGTCAGCACAAAAAACATTATTTTTAAAAATTCCAGTAGGGTTAAAAGAGGACCGCAAGCCTTTTGGGATGATTTTCTCTGAGATACATTGTTGAAAATAAACTGTCTCTAATTGAAGTTTTTTCAGCTTCAATAGTTTATTATCAAAGTCTTTTAGACTGTCTGTTATTGTGTTCTCACTCACCATAGAGTTAGATAGCCCCATAGCCGGTTGTTCCAGAGGTGTACCAAACCTCAAGTTGTCTGTGTTTTGAATCCAAATCCCAAAGTTCGGAACACCAATAAGCCCTGGTGGCACTGGTAAAGAAACTCCGTTCCTTGATGTTGAAGGACTACCAGTTAGGTTGTCCCTTAAGGAGTGAACACCATTCGGTGGTTCAATAATGTCCTCGTTACGGACAGGTTGACCTGGAGGTATCTTATCTTATCTTATCTTTTTTAAAAATGTCCACGAGTCCTTGCAAATGTGTGATATTTTCTTGATATATTTGCTCAGGATGATTTCTACAAGTTGGGCACTGGGGTATGTAAAAGAGACTCGGCTATCAATCAATGCCCGGATTGGTGGGTTAACCAAGTTTTTATGAATTTTTGGTATACCAAAAATTACTGGTGTCCTAGGCATTGTGATGTCAATGTAATTGTAGGTGTCAATATCAATGCACCCACTAATAAATAGGTCCCTTAAAAAAACCCTAGTCCTAGAAATTGACATGTTCATCTCATTCAGTGACGATGGACTATCGAGGACAGTTTCCATTTTACTAATATATAGGAAGTTGTCAAAGATTACAAGCCCACCTCCTTTGTCAGGTTTTACTACCCTGACCGGTGCTTTACATAAGTTTTCCAAGCCTTGTAGTTGTTCTTCTGTGATGTTATAGTCTAACCGGTCGTTTTTAGTATGTGAAAAAGTGACCATTTGTCTGAGGTCCAATTCACAAGTTTTTTCAAAAAGTGTTAAAATGTTGTGTAGTGGGGGGTTGTAAGTACTAGCTAATTTCAAATTAGTATTCATGTTAGTAACATCATTGTTAAACATTACATGCAAGTTCAGTTTCCTGACAAAGCATTTCAAGTCAATCAACGTCTTAACAAGGTTACATTTAGTTGTAGGGACAAAAGTGTTCCCGAATGCTAGTAGTTCTATCAGGGATGGAGGCACGTGAAAGCTAGAAAAATTAATTTTTTATATTATAAAAAAATTATAGATTTTAAAGTCGCCTTTTTCATTCGTTAAGATAATGAGGAGCTATAGAAGATAACTCCTTTACCTTTGTCTTACTTCACTTTTCACTTCATTTTATTTTACTTTAATAGTAACTTGTAGTAACATATACTTTCCACTACTGTTAAGACTTATATTTAGCAAGGCTTCCAACTATAGTTGCAGGTAGTGATTTTACTAGATACTTCTTTATAAACACTTTTCTATAAACATTTTTTATATGCAGACTTGTTATGCATTGTTTTTAGACTGCTTTTATTGTGTATATATTTCTTACACACTTTCATGCTTTTAATGCACATTTGCTTGGTGTATGAACGTAACAAACTGCTGATGCATCAATGTTTTATGGTTTCCAACTGTTTTAAAAGTATGAAACTACACACTTTTGAGAATGATCCTAAACAGAGCTTTCATTCCCTGAATTTACTTTTGCAAGAAATGCTGCTAACACGCCTTCATTGTGATTGCATTACTAATTAAGGTGTGGGTGTGTTGCATAAAAACCTGACTCTGACACTGCATTTTACTTCTGCCTCTGATGAAGCTGTAGTTTTAACCACAGCGAAAACGCTTGTTTTAACAATAAAGTGCATTAAGGTTTAAGTTTTCTCCAACTTCAGTGTGGCTTTATACGTGCAAGTGGATTTCAATTTCAGTGTTGCAGCTTGTACTGCAAACAGCCTTCACAACAAGGACTTTAACATTTTTCTGGGCTTTACGGTGCTTGTCCGGACTGCTTTTGTGCATTTTACTGGTTTCCGTTTGTCTGCTCTAAAAAACAGGTACACTCAGAAACCTCCCAAACACAAAACACAGGTAGTACCCACCTTGAAGCATATATCAAAGAGTCGCCATTTCTCAACTGAAAAACCCATAAGGAAACCTCCACAAAATCCAATATCCAATTCATAAGTGACCCCCATTGTGACATAAACCGATGCACCACTCACCAGTCTGCGCAAAGAGAGGGTCACAGTCAGTTGCCTATCAGGTGCCGGAATTTTCCACATTATGTAGGCACTAATATCCTTACACTACAAGTACACATATGAGACATTCACAGTAAATGTACGGGTAAATGACTAGAGACATACATCTATGGACTACATGAAGACAGAGGTGATGAAGCTCTTGGAATATCCATTCAAGCCAGGTATGAACCTAGCCTTCAGCAGGATTTTAGCATCACCAGCAATGATACCGCAATATGAACAAAAGATTTTTGAGTTTCTGGTATCATTCAAAGGGGGGGGGTACAATACATGGCAGCCTGGGAGGAGATGGTTGACAGTTCAAACCGCCTTGCCATGGATAGTCTGCACCTATCCCCATAAGGCTTTCATATATTGTCTAAACCTTTGTCCACCCCATAGTGTTTTTAGGCAATGCCACTCCTCAAAAACTTCTGACATAATAAAACAGAATCTTGATAAAATAAAGGTATTGCTCTCAACCCTACGAGCCTCAACAAAAACCTCCAAGCTCTACAAGCACTCCTTACCCTGGAATACATTAATATATGTATTGTTACAGAGACTTCGTTCAAGACCATTAAGAGCACCCCATCATTGCAGGGTTCCAATGTCTGCCACACCATCAGGCACACCGCACTAGAAGAAAACACTAAATTCTGAACTTCATCAATACAAATCCTCTGGCCCAATTAAGTCTGCACCCCAACCAGAAGTGACAGCTCTGCTCAATACCAGCTGTGACTAGCTCCCTGGTCAGATAAGACCACAAATCAGTCACATTCACCTTAAGACTAAAGCAAAAAAACATCCCCAACATTTCAATATTCAGAGATAATGCCAAATCTAATCTACTGAACCTGAGTGATGCCTGGCTAAATTCAACATCCCCCTTTCAACTTGATGACCTAACAGCTTATACAGAAACCTTTACTGCCAAATTCTATGCACATGTGAATAGCTGCATAGAAGCATCTATCCCCCTCAGAAGTAAATACAATGCCAATTCAAAACTTAAACCCTATGTGGTGGAAACCAATGTATAAACAGGTTTTATAATAAAAGAAAAACTCTCAAGATGCAAAAAAAATATCTTGCTAAACTTTACAGGGAAGTATGGACCCTGATCTAGGTATGAGTTAAAAATTACCACCAAAAGGACAACCACAAAGCTTCCACAGAAACAATGCTCAGCACTGCGCTGAGCTAAGAGCAAGTGATAGTACATACTTGCACCCACAGGACATAGTCCATGTACTAGCAAATTAATTTATCTCCAACTTCAGTCTCCTCTCCCTTCCTACAGTCCCAAAACTCATACCTGTATCTACACCCCCTCAAATCTCCATGATCAAGTACTCAAAGCACTACTGAAATCCACGAACACTGCTTGTATGGGGCCAGATAGCATACCAGGCTGCTTACTGGTCAAGCTGAAACCGGACTTGTCAGACCCCATACAAAGGTTAAAAAAAATCAAGAAGAAAAAACTGTTGCAAAACATAAAAATGCCAAGTAGGAATAGAAGGATGAACCACTCCACAGTAAATAAATGCACCTAATCAGGCCAAATTCAATAAAACCAATACTGGAGTTTATTGAAAAGAATAAAACAAATGATAAGCGCATTCGTTCTGACCACTTCAGAGCTTCATCAGATAATAAATTTAATCACAATCTATTTATATAGTACGGAAAAAATGTGTAAAAAAATCATTAAACAATTAATACATTATTTAAACTGACACACCCCCTTAAAGGAAAGGACTATATTATATATGTAACATATAAAACCTGTATAAGATGGAATAAATAGATGGTAAAAAACTCTCATTGTAATATAAATACATTATAGACAAAATGGTGTTTAAAAATACATAAATAATTACTTAAAACAGTGTTATCTTTCTAGGGCTTTTAATTTTAAAAGAGAGCTGATAGAAATGTGTTCATTTAAGCTTGGCCAACTAGATGCATTAAGACGCAGTTGCCAGTAAAGCTCCCTCTTTTCTAGTAAAAGAGAACAGGCTCCACCTCGAGGTTCTGTTTTAATAAAAGAGACCAGGCGCCACCTCGAGGTTCTGTTTTAATAAACGAGACCAGGCTCCACCTCGAGGTTCTGTTTTAATAAACGAGACAAGGCTCCACCTCGAGGTTCTGTTTTAATAAAAGAGACCAGGCTCCACCTCGAGGTTCTGTTTTAATAAAAGAGACCAGGCTCCACCTCGAGGTTCTGTTTTAATAAAAGAGACCAGGCTCCACCTCGAGGTTCTGTTTTAATAAAAGAGACCAGGCTCCAGCTCGAGGTTCTGTTTTAATAAAAGAGACCAGGCTCCACCTCGAGGTTCTGTTTTAATAAACGAGACCAGGCTCCACCTCGAGGTTCTGTTTTAATAAACGAGACCAGGCTCCAGCTCGAGGTTCTGTTTTAATAAACGAGACCAGGCTCCAGCTCGAGGTTCTGTTTTAATAAAAGAGACCAGGCTCCACCTCGAGGATCTGTTTTAATAAAAGAGACCAGGCTCCAGCTCGAGGTTCTGTTTTAATAAAAGAGATCAGGCTCCACCTCGAGGTTCTGTTTTAATAAAAGAGGCCAGGCTCCACCTCGAGGTTCTGTTTTAATAAACGAGACCAGGCTCCAGCTCGAGGTTCTGTTTTAATAAAAGAGACCAGGCTCCACCTCGAGGTTCTGTTTTAATAAACGAGACCAGGCTCCAGCTCGAGGTTCTGTTTTAATAAAAGAGACCAGGCTCCACCTTGAGGTTCTGTTTTAATAAAAGAGACCAGGCTCCACCTCGAGGTTCTGTTTTAATAAAAGAGACCAGGCTCCACCTCGAGGGTCTGTTTTAATAAAAGAGACCAGGCTCCACCTCGAGGTTCTGTTTTAATAAAAGAGACCAGGTTCTGTTTTAATAAAAGAGACCAGGCTCCACCTTGAGGTTCTGTTTTAATAAAAGAGACCAGGCTCCACCTCGAGGTTCTGTTTTAATAAAAGAGACCAGGCTCCACCTCGAGGTTCTGTTTTAATAAAGAGACCAGGCTCCACCTCGAGGTTCTGTTTTAATAAAAGAGACCAGGCTCCACCTCGAGGTTCTGTTTTAATAAAAGAGACCAGGCTCCACCTCGAGGTTCTGTTTTAATAAAAGAGACCAGGCTCCACCTCGAGGTTCTGCTTTAATAAAAGAGACCAGGCTCCACCTCGAGGTTCTGTTTTAATAAAAGAGACCAGGCTCCACCTCGAGGTTCTGTTTTAATAAAAGAGACCAGGCTCCACCTCGAGGTTCTGTTTTAATAAAAGAGACCAGGCTCCACCTCGAGGTTCTGTTTTAATAAAAGAGACCAGGCTCCACCTCGAGGTTCTGTTTTAATAAAAGAGACCGGGCTCCACCTCGAGGTTCTGTTTTAATAAAAGAGACCGGGCTCCACCTCGAGGTTCTGTTTTAATAAAAGAGACCGGGCTCCACCTCGAGGTTCTGTTTTAATAAAAGAGACCGGGCTCCACCTCGAGGTTCTGTTTTAATAAAAGAGACCGGGCTCCACCTCGAGGTTCTGTTTTAATAAACGAGACCAGGCTCCAGCTCGAGGTTCTGTTTTAATAAAAGAGACCAGGCTCCACCTTGAGGTTCTGTTTTAATAAAAGAGACCAGGCTCCACCTCAAGGTTCTGTTTTAATAAAAGAGACCAGGCTCCACCTCGAGGGTCTGTTTTAATAAAAGAGACCAGGCTCCACCTCGAGGTTCTGTTTTAATAAAAGAGACCAGGTTCTGTTTTAATAAAAGAGACCAGGCTCCACCTCGAGGTTCTGTTTTAATAAAAGAGACCAGGCTCCACCTCGAGGTTCTGTTTTAATAAAAGAGACCAGGCTCCACCTCGAGGTTCTGTTTTAATAAATGAGACCAGGCTCCACCTCGAGGTTCTGTTTTAATAAAAGAGACCAGGCTCCACCTCGAGGTTCTGCTTTAATAAAAGAGACCAGGCTCCACCTCGAGGTTCTGTTTTAATAAAAGAGACCAGGCTCCACCTCGAGGTTCTGTTTTAATAAAAGAGACCAGGCTCCACCTCGAGGTTCTGTTTTAATAAAAGAGACCAGGCTCCACCTCGAGGTTCTGTTTTAATAAAAGAGACCAGGCTCCACCTCGAGGTTCTGTTGTAATAAAAGTGACCTGGCTCCACCTCGAGGTTCTGTTGTAATAAAAGTGACCTGGCTCCACCTCGAAGTTCTGTTTTAATAAAAGAGACCGGGCTCCACCTCGAGGTTCTGTTTTAATAAAAGAGACCGGGCTCCACCTCGAGGTTCTGTTTTAATAAAAGAGACCGGGCTCCACCTCGAGGTTCTGTTTTAATAAAAGAGACCAGGCTCCACCTCGAGGTTCTGTTTTAATAAAAGAGACCGGGCTCCACCTCGAGGTTCTGTTTTAATAAAAGAGACCGGGCTCCACCTCGAGGTTCTGTTTTAATAAAAGAGACCGGCTCCACCTCGAGGTTCTGTTTTAATAAAAGAGACCAGGCTCCACCTCGAGGTTCTGTTTTAATAAAAGAGACCAGGCTCCACCTCGAGGTTCTGTTTTAATAAAAGAGACCAGGCTCCAGCTCGAGGTTCTGTTTTAATAAAAGAGACCAGGCTCCAGCTCAAGGTTCTGTTTTAATAAAAGAGACCAGGCTCCAGCTCGAGGTTCTGTTTCAATAAATGAGACCAGGCTCCAGCTCGAGGTTCTGTTTTAATAAAAGAGACCAGGCTCCACCTCGAGCTTCTGTTTTAATAAACGAGACCAGGCTCCAGCTCGAGGTTCTGTTTTAATAAAAGAGACCAGGCTCCACCTCGAGGTTCTGTTTTAATAAAAGAGACCAGGCTCCACCTCGAGGTTCTGTTTTAATAAAAGAGACCAGGCTCCACCTCGAGGTTCTGTTTTAATAAAAGAGACCAGGCTCCACCTCGAGGTTCTGTTTTAATAAAAGAGACCAGGCTCCACCTCGAGGTTCTGTTTTAATAAAAGAGACCAGGCTCCACCTCGAGGTTCTGTTTTAATAAAAGAGACCAGGCTCCACCTCGAGGTTCTGTTTTAATAAAAGAGACAAGGCTCCACCTCGAGGTTCTGTTTTAATAAAAGAGACCAGGCTCCACCTCGAGGTTCTGTTTTAATAAAAGAGACCAGGCTCCACCTCGAGGTTCTGTTTTAATAAAAGAAACCAGGCTCCACCTCGAGGTTCTGTTTTAATATTATCAATGACAGTAAAATGAAAAGAATGACCAGTATTTTCCATTATGTACTTGATAAGTGCATTTATATCTTTTTTTGATTTTATGTCATACAAATGCTCATAGATACGTTTTTTTAATTTACGGTCCATTTTTCCAATATAAAAACAGCTACAACAATTACATAGAGCGCAATAAATAATCCTTTCAGATCCATAACTGTATTTTTGATGAAGTTTTACTTCAATGTTGTTTATCAGAAAAGTGCGACCTTCCTTAATGTGTTTACAATAGTAACTTCTGTTCCTACTTGGCCTTTTTGTATTTCCCATACAAAGGTTATTCAATCTGAGCCTCCAAATAGGCTTTGTGACAGATAAATGGAGGATATCAACTGTCAACCCCTTGCACAAAGGTGAAGCATCAGTGGACCCTTGAGATTATAGACCCCTAAGCCTGACTACCCGCATATGTAAAGCTGTGGAAAGGATCATTATGGAACTAATAAATAAGGACAGAGGTAACCTACAAACTCTCAGCTCAACTCTGAGAGCAGTTCCTGCCTACTTAAGCTGGTGGACTTGTTTGAGAAGATTGCCAAAGCATATATATATATATATATATATATATATATATATATATATACACATATATATATATATATATATATATATACACGTATATATATATATATATATATATATATATATATATATATATATATATATATATAAATCTTGAAAAGGCATTCAACAGCATCCCATACTCAGGTATCACAAATAAACTATCCCAGCTAAATGTTAATCCCCATGTAACTCACTGGATAGCAAATTGGCACACAAAAAGAAACCAGGAAATTAGGGTGGGCTGCTCTACCTCTTCTAAAAGACCTATCACTAGCAGTATACCCCAGGGTTCAGTCCTTGGGCCACTCCACTTTGGCATTTATTTCTCAGTGGTCAAAAGTACTGTTAATGGAATTACAGCTTACCAAGTTTGCAGATTACTGTAAACTCGGTGCCATCATAAATTCCCAAGAGTCCTCCAACAGGGCCTTTCCTAAAACAATAACTGTTGTCAAAACAATCGACTAAAACTACTTTACAAGAAATGTGTAACAGTATTGTTTGGACATGTAAGAAGTCCCTTGTAACTATCACATTGACAACACACCCCTGAAAAATGATCCAGTAGTTGGAAAGAAGGGTGCATGAACAGCAACAGTAAACATCTGAACATCTATTGTTATGGTAGGTTTTTACACAACTGTACTATACTCTTCTTTAGATAACGTTGCATTATTGTTGACAAATGGGAAGATTCACAAAACATTTAAGCTGAATGAGAGAAGATTTGAGGTACAGAGCTTGCATTTGGTATCCCTTGCAAACTGGCTCTGGCTCTTGAGAAGATATCATTCTTGTAATGTTTGATAAAGGTGTGATTAGATAACCAAGTGGCTGCTGCCTTCAAGGGAAATAAACAACTGGTCAAACTTCATGATGGATTTTGAATTGTTTTCTCCAAATAAAACCTTAGTTGCCTGTGAACATCCAGTAAATGAAGGATTCATCCCTCCATTTTGAGTGTTAGGATAAAAAAGTGGGAAGATGAACAGACTGATTTAAAAAAAATTCAGTATCAACCTTAGGCATAAAAGAGGGATTAGGACTAAGGCTAAGACTATCTGTATGCAAAACCAACAAGGGTGGAGAAGACATATAAAGTACAGTTTTGTACCTACCATAAATGTAGATGTTCGAGTGGTTATGCTGCTGCAGTCATCACACTTGGGGTTATCCTGCCGTCAGGCGGTCCCGCAGTCGGCCCGAATTCCAAAGCCTTGATCCGGCGTCGGTTGTCGTCGCTTCTTCCCTGACGTCAGAGCGGCAGGGGTATAAAAGAGGCAGCCGACGCCATTTTCTTCAGTTTTTCTTGCCCCGGATGTCAGATGCCCCAAACTAAGAAGGCAAAATAAGAAGCTTGCAAAACATACCTTAGTGAAAAAACAAAGGTACTAGTTTTAAGCAAATACACCATACAGACATGCATCCCAAAGGTTGATGTACATGGAGGTATAAGAAAAGCCTTGTTAGGTAGAGGGGATGGAGGGAGGGTAACCTGGACTGCAGTAGCATAACCACTCAAACATCTACATTTATGGTAGGTACAAAACTGTACTATGTTCATCGTGCTATGCTGCTGCAGTCATCACACTTGGGTAGAGTCCCAAAGCTATGGTTGGGTGGTAGGAACTAAACTGGGTTAGGTGCAGCTAAGATGCCCTGCAGAACTGCAGTGGCAAACCCAGCTCTGGTTTTTGAGTATAAAGGAAGGTGGTAATGCTTGATGAAGGTGTGCACTGAACTCCAGGTAGCTGTTTCCAGAATGTCCTTTGTTGGGACTCCTCGGAGGAAGGCTGCTGAGGTTGCTGTAGCCCTGGTAGAGTGAGACCTAATATTAGCAGGCACTGCTTTCCCATGGTGTGAGTAGCAAAAGCGGATACAATGTGCTATCCATTTAGAGATGGTCCGTTTTGAAATAGCCTTTCCTTCTGAACCTGTTGCATAGGATACAAGGAGTTGGTCAGATTTCCTGAAGGCCTTTGTCTTGTCCAAATAGTAACGTAACTGTCTGTGAATGTCCAAAGAGTGAAGGAGTCTTTCTCCTTTATTCTGTGGGTTTGGATAAAAGGTGGGCAAGTGTATGGTCTGATTGAGAGCCACACTGGATACTACCTTTGTCATGAATGAAGGGTTGGTGCGTAAAGATACTCTGTCCAGATGGAAAATGATGAAAGGTTCCACTGCCATAAGTGCCTGCAGTTCTGAGACTCTGCTTGCTGAGGTGATAGCCAGCAGCAGGGCTGTTTTCCATGACAAGTATTGAAGCTCTGCTGAAAAGGCTGGTTCGAAAGGAGGTAGTGTTAACTTTTCCAGCACAAAATTTAGATCCCAAGTTGAGTTGGTGGTTTTATGGGGGGTCTTATATTTTTTGCCCCTCTGAGAAACTGCCTTAGCAAAGGATGAGAGAAAATGGGAGGATCCGTATCATACTGAGCTGAAATGGCTGAAGCATGGACCTTTATAGATGAGAAAGAAAGGCCTTTGTGTAGCATCTCAGTTAAATATTGGAGTATGTGCAGAATATTTGAGATGCCAGGATTTAGGCTTCTGGCCTGGCTCCATACACAAAATCTTTTCCATTTGTCGGAGTAAGTTTTTCTGGTGCTGGGCCTCCTGGCCTCCAAAATGACATTCTGGACGTCCTTTGAGAGAAGTGTTGCTTGATAATTTAAGGTATTTTCCACGCAGCTAGATTTAAGGTCCTTAGTTGACTAGGATCTGAGAGTTTTGTTGGGTTAACAGCAGCGGGAATTGAGGTAAGATCCATGGAGGGCTGCGAGTCAAGTTTCGTAGTAGTGGGTACCAGTGCTGACGTGGCCAGTCCGGAGCAATGAGGATCATCTGTGGTCTCTCTGATCTGACTTTCAGTAATACCTTGGTCAGTAGAGGCAGAGGTGGGAAGGCATAGACTGGTAATGCTGTCCAACTGAATGATAGAGCATCCACTTTCCAGGCCAGGGGATGATGAGTCTTTTGCAAAATTTTTGTAGCTGGCAATTGTTGGTTGAGGCAAACAGATCTATGTCTGGTGGTCCCCACCTTTGAATTATCATTGAGAATACTTGTGGGTGTAGTCTCCACTCGTGAGGGTCTGTCAAATTTCTGCTTAATTCGTCTGCCAATATGTTCTCCTTTCCTGGCAGGAATTGTGCTTGCAGTTGTACTTGGTAAGTTAATGCTGTGTTCCACAAGGCCATTGCCTGTCTGCATAGTGGGAGGAGTGCGTTCCACCTTGTTTGTTTATGTACCACATAACTGTGGTGTTGTCCATCCTTATTAGAAGTTGTCCTGGATGCAAGAAGTCCTTGAAGGCTGTTAGTGCATTTTTTACAGCTAGCATCTCCTTTTGATTGATGTGTAGTTGCCTTTGGTTTGCAGACCATTTGCCCTGTAAGCACTGTCCTGCCATGTGTGCACCCCAGGCGTAGTCTGATGAATCTGTTGTCAAGGTTTGGTTTGCTGGAGGTAAGACAAAAGGAAGACCCTTGTTTGCTTGGCATGCTTGAGCCCACCATAGAAACTCTTTTTGAAGGCAGGGAATGAGAGTTATACTTGCTTCGAGGCTGTGTCTGTGTTGGGACCATACACTTTTTAGGTACCATTGTAGTTTTCTCATATGCAGCTTTGCATATGCAATTAGTTGAATGCAGGATGCCATGTACCCCAATGCCTGCAGGAATTTCCTTGCAGTGAGCTGGGTAGAAGTTGCCATCTTTTTGAAGTACTGAGCCAGTTGTTTTTGCTTGTCTGGCATGAGGTAAGCCATCTGGGCCATTGTATTCAAGCTGGCACCCAGGAAAATTATTTCTTGTGAGGGTATTAGTTTTGACTTCTTTTTGTTTACTGTGTACCCTAGGCAACTTAGCAACTTTGTTACAAATGCCAGATGCTGCAGTAGGATGTCTTTGCTGTCCGCTTGGATCAGGCAGTCGTCCAGATATGGATACATTTGTATTCCTCGTTGTCTGCAGTATGCAATTACTGATGCCAGGCATTTTGTGAATACTCTGGGTGCAGTAGATAAGCCAAAGGGCAATGCAGAGAATTGATAATGTGTTGTGCCTGCCAAAAATCTGAGGTATCTTCTGCAATCTTGTCTGATAGGGACATGCAGGTATGCCTCTTGGAGGTCCAACGTTACCAGCCAAGACTCCTTGCCCAGCATTGGAAGAAGCTGCTGTAGTGTGAGCATTTTGAATTTGGGTATGTCCAGGTACGTGTTCAGAATTGAAAGGTCTAAGATGGGTCTCCAGGCTTTGTCCTTTCTTGGTACAGTCTTGAGTAAAATCCTTGACCTTGCTCTTTTCCAGGTACCTTTTGCATTGCTTTCATGTTCATGAGAGCTGAAATTTGCTTTTGTGCCTCTGCCCATTGGTTTGTTGGCAGATTTGGCATGCCTCTCATCCGTGGTAAAGTGTGAAAATGAAATCTGTAGTCTTGGGTAATAATATCCAGAACCCATTTGTACTTTGTTATGATGTGCCAGTTTTGCGGAAAAAGAGCCAGTTTTCTTCCTAGAGGTGCTGCCTGGGCAATTTTGCTTGGCAGGCGAAGAGGAAAGTCATTGAGTTTGTTTCCTGAAGGGTTGAGATCTGTCATCTCCCCCCTCTTTGAGTCGTTGTTTGCCATTGGCTAGGCCTGAAGGTACCTTGCGCCTGGCCTCTGCCCCTAGGGTGTCTGTACCTGCTCCTTTGGGGTCTGTCTGAAGCAGGAAAAGACCAGTTTTTTGATGGCCAGTTTCTGCTGAAACGAGGAGGTTGTACCTGTAAAAAATCTTTAACTGTTTGCATTGATTTTGCCTTTTCTTCCATTTTCTTTAAAACTTCCTCTGCTTTGACACCAAATAATGCATCCTTTTGCAGTGGAGCATCCAGTAACTTTGCTTTGACATGTTCTGGTAAGGTCTGCTCTTTTAGCCAAGCATGTCTACGTATTACAGACCCTGTGACCGCTGCTCTACATGAGGCCTCCAAAGAATCAAAACCACACTGTAAGGTATGTTTTCCCACTTGTTCTGCTGCATGCAACAAATCTTGCATCCCTTTGAAATCTAGTTGATCTGTTTGAGGGATCATTTTCTGTTTTAACTGTGTAAGCAAGTACTGCTGGTATTTAATCATGTGGAATTGGCAGTTTAATGCCCTCATGGCCAAAGTAGCAGAGGTATACACTTTTTCCCCCCATCTTTTTAATGCCCTGGAGTCTCTTTCCGCAGGTAGTGGATTCTTAGCAGTAGAGGCCTTTACCCCTTTGGGACCCTGGGAAATGGTTTCTGGGTCTGCAGCAGGGCTTTTATATAAAAACTTGTGAGAGTCAGGGACTCGATAGTATCTGTCTGGTTTAGGTGGTGCTGGAGGTAAGGAATCTGGATTTAGACTGGATTCAGTGTAGACATCATCCAGAATGTCTAAAACAGGAGGAATGGCTAGGGGTCTATGCTGAGGTAGAAGAAACTCACGGAGTCTTTTCTTGGAGTCAGAGTAATCTTGTCCTTCCCAGTGGAAATGCTCTCTCATGGTGTGCAGGGTTTCCCCAAAAGAGAAGTCTTCAGGGGGGGAAACAGAGGGAATAGACTCCTCAGCATCTGAGTCTTCATAGAGAGGGAAGGGGTAAATCCTGTTCCTCAGAGTCTGCTGAGGAAATGGATTCCTGGTCAGAAGGAGATAAATCTTCCTCCAGTCTAGGCCTTTTGTCAGGAGGAGGCTGGGAACCTCTGATAAGGGTAATCAGGTCCTCCGCCATATTGAGCATCTGTTTTTTAGGCATAGGGGCCTGTGTGGGAGTCTGTGGACCAGGTTTCTTAACCTTTGGAAGCTTAGCGTATGACTTAACAGAGAGAGTCGTTGGTTTAAAGACACCTTCTGAAACCGAAGGCCTGTCCATAGTCTCCGGATCGCCGCCAGGGCTGGCGTCCGCGAGTTGAGGAGGAACCGGTTCCAGTGGCCCAGTAGATTCTGACTGAGAGGTAGTCGTATTTTCTAAATCTGCGGTAGTCCGGGGCTGCGTAGGCGCCTCACTGAATACCGGAGATCTGGCGGCAGGCTTAACCGAGACCTCGGTATCTGGTCTAGGTCTAGGCTGCCTGTCTTTGTCCTTGCGTTTTTTAAACACAGCAGTTGTTGGAGGTTCCGACGACATGATGTAGTTGAATTTTCTGCCAAAATAATGTCAGGCGGTATCAGCCCGACACTTAATAGTGCGTTTATTGAACCTAGCGCAAAACCGACAACCAGAAATGTTGTGGTCTGGGTCTACGCAAGGAATACAATAAGAATGAAAATCCTTATGAGGTATTTGCTTCCCACAAGAAATACAGTTATTAACTTTGTCTGACATCGGTCTGAGGCAAGAAAAGTTTCCCCAATGGGGTACTTAGCTTTATAGAAGACTTCGGCTGAAATTCTGTTCGAAAATCTCAGGAGCTGGCTGACCGGCACTTGCAAACTTCTTCTGCTTCGGGCACCGCACGGCAAGAAAGACTGAAGAAAATGGTGTTGGCTGCCTCTTTTATATCCCTGCCGCACTGACGTCAGGGAAGAAGCGACTACAACCGACGCCGGACCAAGGCTTTGGAATTCGGGCCGACTGCGGGACCGCCTGACGGCAGGATAATCCCAAGTGTGATGACTGCAGCAGCACAGCACGATGAACATCTCTGAAACCCTTTTGGCAGATATTAATGCCACCAATAGGGCTGTTTTCCAGGTACACATTTTCAGAGATGCAGGAGAGCCTGGCTCAAGAAGTGTGAAGGTTAGTTCTTCTAAGACATGGTTTAGGTCCCAAGGAAGAAGAAGAATGGATTTTCTTGGAGGCCTAATATGAAGGACAACTTTTTAGAACTGTCTGACCTCATAACATGAATAAAGAGGTGGGTCCATATGCAATCAGGCAGAAATGGCTGACAGGTGCCCCTTGACAAAGGTGTATGCTAGCCCTGAGTTAAGCAGCTCACACAAATACATGACAATTAAAGGACTAACCAGTAGATAAGGGTCCTATTCTCTTTTGTGGCATGAAGTAGAAAATATTTTCCATTTCAAAATGTAAATTTTTTTTTTGTAGTAGGTGCCCTTGTCTCTTATATCTTCTGAATAAAAGTGACTGAAAGGAATTAAAAGTTGATGAACCTCTCAAATTCAGATATTCCAGCTTCTGAGGAATGACAGAGCCCGTTTGCTTTGTGAGCAGGTCCATCTCGTGAGGCAGCTTGCCATGGTTGCCCTTGGCTAGATAAAAAACTCGAGAGAACCAATGCAGTCTGGGCCAAAAGGGGATCAATAGCAGCATTTTTGTATCATCCTTCTTAATCTTAAAACGGATGCGTGAAATGAAAGGAAAGGGAAGGAAAGCTTATAGGAGCTTCCCTTTTCATAAGGTGTCCATTTTCCATGCCCAGCACTTCCCTGCATGTACCTCTGCAGCATTACAGACAGAGCTGGAGGCAAAGCGATCTATCTGTGGAGTTCCATAACAATGAATCCTTTGAAGGCAGAACTCTCAGCATCCTTTCAAGAGGGTCATCCACTCAGATAACCTGTCAATGAATTAATTTCTGATGGGATGTAAGTTGCTTGGAGAAAAAGACTGTGGCAAATAGCAATATCCCAATCAATCAAGGCCAGCCTGCAAAGGAGGTAGGACTTTGTTCCATCTTGTCAGCTGGAATACACATGACTGTAGTAACTGCTTTTATGGCAGTCAGCAGAATTAAACTTAATAAGGAATTCCCGTGTCTAGGAAAATCAGGTCCCATATCTCAGCTCAAATGAATCATTTCTTTAGTTACAGCCATTTAATCCCCAAATATTTGTGACAGAGTACTCTGTAGGGCATTGTTTTAAATCTGCCAACTCATTATACTCCCAGACAACATATTCCCAGTTACCTCTTTCTTCTTCATCACACCGCCAACAGTTGATATCTACCGGAAGTAAAATTCTTTAAAGTCTGCTTGGGGTATAAAAATACCCATGCAAACACTTATGTTCTAAGCAAAAATCTTAAACCTTCTTGCATTTGTTGCATATCTGGGAGACATACACAAGTCCTCCATTTACTTCGCTGTCTATTTTTTGTACCCCTTACAGTGATTCCTATTGCCAAAATCTCCTTTCTCCATTCATATGTTAACTTAGTTCTTAGAATACTTTCTGTTACTTTATGAAAGCAATATTTTGTTATGTCCGTTACTATTCCCCTTAAGGATCTGCTTACAGAATCCCACTCTTTCCTTATTTCCTTAACTCCCCTTTCTTCATCATCATCCCTTTCCATTTTGAAGCATAGCCATCTGGCTGTGTTATATAAATGAGCCTTAACTGTGTAGCTGCAAAATATCCCTTCAAACTGGGTAATCCTTAAAACACCTTGTTCAATTGGGAAGACCAACATATCCCACTTAACTTTTGCTCTCTTTCCCTATCAGATAAATGCATTCAACTCTATATTAATTATTGTCTACAACTTTGGTTGATAAAAATATACCTCTTCTGCATATAAAACTAAAAGGATTAACACATTTCACTACTGGTATTATACTATCCATATCCATAAAAAAGCTTCCAGTTTCTCAGTTTTTGTATTATCTTTTGATTAGTCTGTTACCACATGTCCTTAGCTGCCATAACATAAGCTTATTTTAATCCATACTCCTAAATACTTCATCTTATCATGCTCTCAAAAGTATGGGTATTGCTAAACCAAGTCATGAGTGGGTACATAATTTACACCCCTAGTCTTTGTTTTATCTTCCTTTATTTTATATCCTGAAAATACTTGAAAATGTTACACAATGCTAAGATATCCTTTTCGGGATTTATCAAGTGAAACATAGTATCTGTAAATAAAGCCAACATTTCTCGATTACCATACAGATTCTGTCATTGAATTTCTAAGTCCCTTATTTACTTTCTCAGTGGTTCTAAATATAAAGCAAATAACAAAAGGGAAAGAGGACACCCCTGGCTAGTTCTTCTGTTCAAACAGAACTTTTTGGATAGGAACGTTCCCACTTCAATTTTTTCTTCCAATCCTTTATATATCCTGCTAATTAACTTTAATTTGTATAAGGAAATGCAGATGCTTCCATTGTGAAACTCATAAAATCCCAGCTTATTGTACTGAATGTTTTCTATGCATCAAGACACACCAAGCAGTAGTATTTTCTTACACTGTTTCCATCGCAGTTGTCACTGTTCTATTAATGTTGTCAATTCTTTGTTTCTCATTCCCATCCACAAAATCATACTGATCTATATCTATCAGTTTTGACAAAGCCTTCACCATTCTTTTAGTTAATATAGATATAAACATTTTATAACTATGGTTTAAAATTCCAAACTGTTTCATAAATTTCTTCAGAAATATACCGTTTTATTATATTGTCTCTTCTAGTTCCCCTTGATCTTCACTACTCCAAGTTCCAGTCCCACCCTATAAGGAATATCCTTGCTGAAAGCTGATTATTTCTCCCTGAATTTTCTTAAGCTCCATAACAGTAGTTTTTGATGAAATGTAAATATATGCAAGCATAATCCTCCTCCCATACCAATAGCCCCTTACTACCACAATCTACCATTACTGCCTTTCCCCATCTTCTGCCACTACTGAAGAAGCCCCTTTGGCAATCAGTATTATTACTCCCTTTTTACTTTGTCCCTGGTATTCTGCAGAATATCTATCCTAAAATCCTCTCTGTGTCAAATTCACATGATTGCTTCTTTCTAAATGCATCTCCTGTAGCACTGCTATTTGCACTATGCATTTCTTAATATAATTCAGTACTCTTTCCTTTTTGTCTATACCTGCACATTTACATTCCAAAATAATATGGATAGAGCAGACAATATGATAAAAAGCTACGGTTCCAACATTATACATAACAGTTTTTTGAATGTGTATTTCCAACATTTGTCTTACATGAACACAGTGTTTGGCAGGCTACTCTTTTATACAGTTGTTTCTTCTCATCTCCACTTAAACATGTCACATTTCTCAAAACTTTCTACTTTAATGAAAACTCTCAAACAACTAAATTAATTTTCAGAACACACATATTCCCTATCACCTTAGAACAACTACACAAAACTATGTACATTTTCAATAAATGAAGTTTAATCCACCAGACAGGAAAAACTGCACCAAATCAACAGTTGCACCCACAGGCATCACCTATCTTAAAATTAAGATTACCCAAGCAGAAGCAAATGTTATAGCCTATGTTACCACTTACACAGACTGCTGTCTGATCTTTTCTTATCTCTATTCCCAAAAAACAGCTTGGATGTATTCTGAAAACATTAACTTTTAGGACTAAGAAAAGTACACTGGATATCTTTACTCAAAACTAAATATACACTGTTCTATTAAAAGTATTAATGCTGCTGGGGAGGCTACTAAATCTTCTTGACTTACTACAGTTTCAGACTTTTATCTTTCACTAAACTGCTTGTCATGCTTGTCACTTTACCTTTAAATTCTTAATTTCCCTCAGTGAAGAATATTTAGAACTCTCAAGGTTAATTGCCTGCACCTGCAGACAGCCTAGCCCAATAAAAAGTAGTAAGTAATAAGAAATAAATGCTAACAACTTGCAGATGCATAAAGGAATGTTTGTAAATTTCACTCCGAACATAATGTACTGAATTCTCCTGGCTAACTGCCTTCAGCTGTAGACTTCTTTTCTCTCAATGAGAACATTTGCTAATGGAAAAAAACAAGCTAATATTTTGTAGATGCAAAAAGTTTACCATTTTCATGTCTTTACATGTCATTACGTCTTATTTTTCAAGCCTGTTTGCTTACAAAAAAAACTTATAGCTTATGACAAACAATATCCTAGAGATCTACCCTTGTAAAAACAATGGTAATTATCATCTTAGTTACTAATATAATATAATTGGTACACTTTTATATTCCACCTCACTCCAGCAGCCCAAAATCTCAGTATTCTAGTAAGTTAAACTTGTTTATGTTCAGCTTTTCTTCCCTTGATATACTGTAAAACGTATAGTTCTTACAAATAAAAGACACCAATTTACTTAAATATCTTCAACACATACAACAGTCACTGAAAAGACTCCACATTGAAAATACACCTGGACTGCACAGTATACAAAACTTACTTACATTATAACATGCAGTCAATATCATTAAATCAAATCACAACATTTTAAGACATTTCTGTTACTTGAATGAATAGGAATATGAAGGTAGGCATCCTTCAGATGCATGGTAACAAAAACAGCTTGGGAGAAAATCTTGACACGAAAGCTTTGGAGGATTAAGATCCTGAAGTTTGGATTTTTCTACAAATGGATTTAGGGCAAGTCTAAAATAGGTCTTCATGCCCCTTATTTTGCTTGGAACAAGGAAAATCCTGGATTAAAACACCTTTCCTTTTTGATAGGAAGGGAAAGATTATATGGCCCCTGCTGGAATAATCACACAGAACTGGGAAAACCAGGTGTTGCTGACTTGAGGGCATCTGAGAAATATCTGTTGGAGTTGGTGTGGAGTCCACAATAGTTTGTACCCATTCTGAATAATATTCAGTACCTAGGTGTCTTATATGGTTTACTATCATTTGTGCGAATGACATTGTGCTGCTGAAAATCAGAACATGTAATGTGGACAAAATCAAAAGTGTATGAGATAGCTGAAGACACTTACGCGAATGCTGTAGTGCATTCGCATAAGTGCATTCGACTATATGTATGGGGACTGCGGTA
This sequence comes from Protopterus annectens, assembly GCF_019279795.1. Lineage (NCBI taxonomy): Eukaryota > Metazoa > Chordata > Ceratodontiformes > Protopteridae > Protopterus > Protopterus annectens. Next base: position 221,415,320 of record NC_056725.1, read on the forward strand.
CAGTGGGGAATGGAATTTCATCCATATCACCACTATAGTACGATCTTGGAGTTGGAAAATACTAGTAGCAGGAAGTGTGGGGGTGCAGCAGTTTGATTTACATCAGCTCCTATATGGCTATCAAATGATGTTTTCGGTGACAATGTCGACTCAAATGTGTCAATCATTTGGATCAACATTGTATAGGAGGCGAGAGTTGAGTTTTGGTATTTATTTTTGTTATTGTGAACGGCAAATGTTTTGCATTTTGCAATAATGATAGTAAACCGTCTGATATTATCATCTAAACAGAGACAATGAGATAGTCTTATGAAAAGGTTGAGAGGGCCGAAGGTTAGTCATGTTGGAGCTTTTATCAGCGGAATATCATCTGGAGCCTTTAAATCTGATTTAGTTTTTTCTCTCACTTTTTCTTGGAGAATTACTACCTCTTTATTGAGATTTTTGATTTTTGTTGATTGTAAGAGATTAGACACACAGGTAGTTCCTCTGGTACTTGGGAAGGGAGGAGAGAAAAAGCTGTTTAAAATCCCGCATTATTTTCACTTTTCCTGTAATTCTTTGAGGATTTCCTTAGAAGCTGATCCAAGGAGACTGTAATTGTCAAAAGCAGCATCCAAAGGTTTGGCGTTTTTATCATCAGGTAAAGACTGGAGATGAAGCCAGGAACACCACTTGAGGCAGAACCAGTAGCTGCTGCACTGAAAGAGGCACAACAGTGTCCTATCTACAACTGATGGAGCATCTTGCTACCTGTGTGGCTGAGTTAAACATAACCTGTAAGGCATTTTATTATCAGAATCAGGAATGTCAGAAATTAACCTACTCATTCTGGCAAAAATTGAAAGCAAATATCTTGTTAAGCTAATTTGTGACACTGAAAGATAGAGATGTACACCTTTTTATCATACCCATCCTTAGCCCTATTGTCCATGTCATTTGGCGATGCATTAATAGATGGTAGACATTTAGAGGCCTTGTCAGATTTGACCGAGACCACAGCTGGGTCACAGGAGAGATTGTTACTTAAATATTTGTGAAAATCGAGCACTTTATAAAGCCTGCCTGTTTTTGGTGCAGGAGGTTGTGATTCAGGTACAGTAGAAGCATTGAGAAAGGTATCTTCCAAGGATTATGTTACAGGTAGAACTGCAGGTGCTTAGGGATGCCCATGTGCAGTAATTCATAATACCTCTGAGGATGCCTGATACCGGTTTTCCTTCCTAGTTTAAATGTTACATAATTTTATAAATAGTAGCACCAAAAGACAGCTCTTCTTGAGGACAGTCAGGAGACAGTATTTTTAGCTTCTGACCATATCCTTTAAGAGAATAATTCTGATAAGATTAAGTCAGAGACTCAATAGCAGAATATGAACAAACATTATCTTTCTTTTCTCTTGTGCTTTGATGGGGTAGAAGGAAAAGGAGAGAAAAAACAAGGTGTTTTAAGAGACATTAAGGCTTTAAAAAGCCCCTGAGAAAAACTGCACCAACCCCTACTGTGGATGTGTAGGAGAAGCAATAACAGGAGAGGGGATGGGCTTTGACTTTTGCTTTCTTATCTTTGATATATGTAAAGATATGTTGTGAGGAGAAAAAGACCTCTGAAATACCCCCATAAAACTACCTGGTATGCCCTACTAGACAAGATCCCACAGATATACTGGCCATCTGATCATCAGAAGGGATGTGCTGGAGCCTGTGCCCTGTCATACTCCAAAGGAGGAGTAGGATAAATAGTACAGTGGTTTGTGGGCTCTTCATAGTTCTGTCTGAATCTACTTCTAATTCCCAAATGGCCACTTCATCTAAAGATGGAACATTGAGATAAAGTTGCAGAAAAGTTAGTTTTATGAACACTCTGCTCACCATAATATAACTCTGGGAAACTAACCACCTGGCCACCAAACCCACCCAAGTGGGGGGATTTACCCCCACACCTTCCCTAACTAAATATCCCAACTCCGAGATCACACTATAGTGGAGAAAAAGGCAAAGTTCACCATGGTGACTAGGTGGTTAGTTTGCCAGAGTTACATTACAGTGATCTGGATGTTTGTAAAATTAACTTTTCAGCAATGTCGTTTTGATGTTCCATCGTTCAATGAAGTGGGCCGTTTGGGAATCAGAAGTAGATCCGCCTCCTCAACACAGACTTCTGACTCCAACTGGACAAGAGAAACCAGAGTTTCCTTCAGTTTTGCAGATTTTCTATGTGACTGCAGAAATTCATGCAAAAACTATGACTCAATGGCCATCTTTCCACATGCTAGACCATTGATATATTTATTTTCAATGTGTGTGTGTGTGTGTGTGTGTGTGTGTGTGTGTGTGTGTGTGTGTGTGTGTAGTCTTTGCAACAACGGACTAACAATTAGTGGCAGTCCTTAATGGCATAATCAGAACAAACAGAATGGTGTGGATCTGCCAATCATACTCATATTTCCTTCTCTTAGAGGACATGAAATACAAAAAATTCCAGAAAAATCAGTGGGAAAAAAAAAAGGAAAGGTTCCCTATAAGGGTACATATTGGCCTATAACAGATGAAACTGGTACAAGCCATACAGCTAACAGACTGTGATTCTTTCATGGACTGGTGGCAAGAAAGTTCAGTAGGGAATTATGCCTGCATTTCGCTTATGTACCAGCATGTAGTTTCATGCTTAGGCTATAGTTTGGACATACAATGCAAGAGAAAGGTGTACAAGCATTTGAAAATCGGCCATATGTACAGTATCTTGGCAGAATACCACTCATTTGTCAGCAGTACTGCAACATGGACCTAGTGAAGAAAATCCAAATGTATAAACCATGAAAACATATCTGCAGTTTTGTAATGCTACATTTGGCAATATGGCTCTTTATGGATCCTATTCTAGCACTTGATATTCAAAAAAATAAGAAAAACAAGATGAGTGTTGCCACTTCCATTAGCTTTACTTTCAAACTGTGCAAAAAGAATGAAAATATCAGACTTCATAATGCATATATTAGACCCTGAATGAGGCAAATGTACCAACAATTTCAAGATATGCACATGAAACATTCCACTAAGAAGGAGATTTCCACATCTTCTGAAGTTATATTTATACACAGTATATAAAACAGTAATTTTATTTATACTATTTTCAGCTATCAAACTGCTGAAATTTCTTTGTATCTTTTAAAATGTCAGTTTTCAATAAATACACCAATGTTGCATTTTAATACTGAAATACAATGAAGCATTTCAGTTAGTATTTGGTTAATGACATTTAGATATGCAAGCACCTTTTACTTCTGTAAATAATTACCTCATGAACAGTTCATGACCTATGTAAATATCTAGCTATCATTCTAGGCAATGTAAAAACACTGGCTACTTAAGGAAAGTTGTGGTCTAAAATGCTAATGTCAATACACAAGGAATATCTTCCTACTCAAATGTTAGCAAAGCAGAAGATGCAGGAACGCTCCCTTTTAATCAACTACCCCCATAAGTAATTAAGAGGTAAACAGACTGATACTTTGCATGATACTATTACTATGTTACAATAAAGCCAAGTATAAATCTAGGTATCAGTTTCTTAATGATCTATGGCTCCATGAGGTTCTTGCAATCTGCACTTCCCTTCTGATCTAACCATTAAAGTATCCATAGTTATGCTTACGGATTGGATGGTTGACCAGGTTAGTCCCACTTGGCAAGTAGCCCCTTTTCAAGGGAGGCCCAGGATTGTATTGATACTTCAAAGGGAAATTTGGCTAGGGCATCAGGCAAAGTCCCCTAATCTTTTTTGTAGGGGTACACGTTTGCACGTGATGCGTTCTGCTTCATACTTCCGTCCCAGGTGTGAAGGTGCCTCTGAGAAGCAGGAAGCTACTCTAAGCAAAAATGAAGGTCGGAGAAGAGAATGGCAAGGTGGATGGCAGTTATGGTGCTATTATTCAAACAGTGGATACGTTAAGGTTATTACAGAAGAAATCAGAGGAGAAAAACTGTGCACCATGGAACTTATTGGTACTTAAGCCCTCTTTTAAGGAAATAAAGAAAAAAATTAATATGCAGTTCAGAACTGAAGTGGAAAAAGAGGCTTTAAAAAATCATTTATTATATTTACGTAACGATGTACTGAACTTATCAAAAGTGTGTGACAATAGAGATTTATGGACCAGGGTGTGGGATTGCAATGTGATACTGAAACTGGAAAATGATAATACTGTAAATTTGACAAGTGTTAACGTCAAAAGTGATAGAGGCCTGATTAGACATTAGAGACCGCCAAAAATGTGCCATTGTGTGGAAAAATAGATAATTTAATTAACAAATGTGAAAAAAGACAATGTTCTTCATGTGGGTATATAGGACATTATGCAAAGAATTGTGAACCTAAATGTTATAAATGTAAAAAAAAGTGGGACATTCCTGGAGGTGTGAAGAAAAAGAAAAATAAGCAGTGTCAGACATAACAGAGGAAGTAGAAGAACAAGGTAAAAAACAAAGTTGTAGAAAAGGAATTAGAAGTAGAAAAAAATGGGAGAAAAACAATAATATTATTATTATCGGAGACCAAATGATACAAAAAGATAAAATGAAGGAAGTTTTAAACATAGATAATATCAATATAAGTGAGGATAATGATGTTAAATGGAATATAGTCAAACAAAAGAGAAATTCAACTGGTAAAACAGTGAGAGAAAGGAAAAGGAAGAATATAGAAGACTTTAAAAAACAAGAAAAAAAAAAAAGGAAAACGATGAATACACTATTTAAAGTAGAGGTACGTGTAAAGTTTTGTCATTGAATGTCAATAGTTTTAAGAAGTTGGAAAGAAGGATAGGAATTCTGGAGTGGTGCAAAAAGCTATAGTGATGTTATTATACTAGAGGGGGTCTACTTCTAAATTTTGAAGTTTCAAACCTTCAAATTTCTTATGGTCGAGACCATAAGATCGAAGTTTTGAAACTTTGAACCATTTAAATGGAAATCGTCGGGCAGTGGGGAACAGTATAGTTACCATTTTCCTTGCTGTAGTGCGATCTTGGAGTTAGTATATTTAATTAGAATGGGGTGCAGGACGGCTTGCACCCCTGCAAAAATGTAAAAAAAAAAGATTTTTTGTTTTTACTTTTTTTTTTTTAATTTACATTTTGAAGTTTCAATACTTCAATCTTACGGTTTCAACCATAACAATTTCAAAGTTTTGAAACTTCGAAATTTAGAAGTAGACCTACTAGAAGATATTAGATATTTGTCAGTCAGAAAGACTTCAAACCAAAGTGTGGTGGGGAAAAATGTGATACAGAATTTTGGGAAAGAGACCTGCTGAGGAATACTTATATTACATAAAGATACAATTAAAGTATTAGCTGTGACTTTTGTCATAGCAGGTAGAATTACTATTGTTGATGTAAGATGGAGGAAACATGTTATAAGAATGATTGCAATATATGCATATGTAATAAAAAAGGAGAGGGAAGAGAAATTTAGAAAGACAATACGATATGTAGCAGTTAACATGGAGATAACTGAAGTAGGAGACTTTAATTGTAATCTACGACAGCAGAATAAAAATACTTATGATGTTAAAGTAGCAAAGGATATTATAAAATACGGACAGTTAAAAATATGGAATCTAGAAACTTAGATTTATAGAAGAGGGGAAAAAACAGAAATAGATTATTTTTTTATCGTCAGAAACCTTGATAATAGTTAATCAAGGAGGGTTACTGACAGATTTTTCAGACCACAGGGCTAATTGGATTACGGTAAAGGGAAATGATGATTATATAAAAATAGGGAAAGGTATAAAAAATAAATGAAGTGAAATGGGATGCTAAGGGTAGAAAAGAGACTATGACATTATGACAACATCATGTAGAAATTAATGATTGGTCAGAATGGTGGTTAAATGTTAAAATGAAATATAAAACTTGATATGTGACATGGGAGAAAGAGAAATACAAATGGAAAAAATAAAATAGAATTTGAACAATGATATGACTGTTTAAAGAATGAGGATTTTTTTTAATTAAGGGACAGAAATTATATGATTTGAATAAGAAAAAATAGAACATTTATTGTCAAAGATATTTCTTGAAAGGAAAAAAGAAGAAATTGCACCATATTTAAGTGAAATTATTAAAGAGAATAACAGGTTAATGATGGAAATGAAAGATTCTTCACGTAGAATGCATAATACAAACAAGAGATTATGAATGTAGTAAAAGAACATATTAAGACAGTGTTTAAAGAGCAGTGAACAAAGACATGGAAAGAATGGAAGGTACATGCTTTTTTTTTATATAAAATATAAGGATTTAGACAAAGATACAAGAATAGAGGAACTAGAACTGGCAATAAAAGTAATGAATTTAGATTCAGCAGCAGGACCAGATAAACAGAATATCTTCTTCTTCGTCTTTTGGCTTTTCCCGGTTAGGGGTCGCCACAGCGGATCACCTGTCCGCTCATGATTGGCAGTGGAGTTTTACAGTGTTGAGTTGCCAGCCCGGCGCCCAACCTTCCACAGAAGGCACACACACGCACACACTCACACCTAGGGCCAATTTAGAGTGTCCAATCAACCTACAGCATGTCTTTGGAATGTGGGAGGAAACTGGAGCACCCGTAGGAAACCCATGCGACCACAGAGAGGACATGCAGACTCCGCACAGAAGGCACCCCAGCCGAGGATCGAACCGGAGAACCTCTTGCTGTGAGGCAGCAACGCTAACCACAGCACCACCACGGCTGCCCACCAAATGAATAGAATATAAAACGCACAAAAATAGGACTATAGAGCAAAAGAAACGGTTTATAAAGGTATTAAACAAATGGTTAGAAAAAAGCTTTCAGGTATAAACAGCTACGTGGAGGTATCAAGTTATATGGAAAAAAAGGAAGGAGAGAAGGAAGAAAGTCTATATCTGAAGATACACTATCTCAAAGCACTCCTCAAAATGGAGAACACTGACATTTGTGCTGTACTGGAGACCTGGTTTAAAGCAGCAGAAAACACCCCTGCACTACCAGGCTATAACTCATTCCACACCTTTCGGCCTCAGAACATGGACCGAAGCTCCAAAGGTGGTAGCGTCTCCATATTCATAAAGGATATGCACACTTCCAGACTAGTAGCCCAGCATAATGCATCAGAGATACTTCAGGAAGAACTAACAGTGGGTAAGATAGTGATTCAGGTCATGGTTTGTTATAGGTCCCCAATCATGTCCCAAGACTCTCACTCCACGTTCCTAAGCACCCTGGAAACTATTAGGGTCCAACCCAACTCTCTCAAACTGGGTGACTTCAACTACCCCACCATCAAATGGGAAAACTACTCATGCACCAATACACTTGACCAACGTTTCCTGGAATTCATTAATTCTAATGCGCTGTACTAGCTCATTCTTACCCCCATAAGAGGAAGCAACATCCTTGACCTGGTTATTACTAACATGGGCAACCGTTGTTCAACACCAATAGTCAATTCCTCCCTGGTTAGATCCGAAAACTCACTAATTACCATGGAAATCCACATCTCACCCACACCACCAGCAAAGGTAACCACCATGAAAAACTTCTCCAAAGCTGACGTTGGGCTCCTAAAAGCAGAGGTGGCTAACTTCATGGCATCCATGCAAATGGAAAATAGGTGCATGACCACCAAATCATACACCAGTGCACTATATGAACAGGTACACAAATGCATGGATCTCGCCATACCCAACAGAACCAAGACACTCTCCTCCAAAAAAGGAAGCCAATCTGGTGGTCCCCTGCCATTAACAAACTCTACAACAGAAGGAAGAAACTGTTGCAGAAAAAGGTGAAGTCCCAAGACTGGAAAAACTCCCTTATTAGCCTCAACAAAAAGTTGAGATCCCTCATCAAAACTTCTAAAGCTAGCTATGAAGGCAGAATTGCGGCAGACACTAAAAACAACCACAAAGCCTTCTACAGTTATATCAAGAATCTCCACGGTAAAACCCAGATTTGCTCCGAGTTATTGCACAATGGCACCTCCTATACTGAGCCAACAGATACTGCCAACATACTGGCTGACAGATTCAGTGCAAACTTTACCCCTCTCTCCCCCCTAAAGGACCAATCACAATACCGGAAGAATGCCAGGCACCCAGCATTACTACAGCACAGGTTAAAGCTGCATTGTCCAAGGCCAAGAAGACAGCTTCCATGGGACCTGACAATATCCCTAGCTGTGTTCTACATGAACTACAAAGTGAACTGGCACCACACCGGTTTGCCCTGTTCAATCACAGCCTCACCTCAGGCTTTGCCCCTACAGAATGGTGCACTGCTACAGTCATCCTTCTCCATAAAGGGGGAGCGACTACAGATCCTGGGAATTATCGTCCCACTAGCCTGATGAATCTGATATAAAAGGCTATGGAGCACATCGTCATGGACCTAATTAACAAGGATATAGGGAATCACCAAACTCTGGATCCCACACAATTTGGTTTTATGAAGGGTAGATCATGCCTGCTCACCTGGTTGACTTCTTTGAGTCAGTCATCAGAGCTGTGGATGAGGGCAAGACAGTTCATACAGCCTACCTCGATCTGGCCAAGGCGTTTGATACCATTCCCACTCAGGAATTATTGATAGACACGCCAAACTATGCATCAACCCCTATATCACTAGGTGGGTTGCAAACTGGCACACAGATAGAACACACAGTGTGAAAGTAGCAGACTTCAAGTCAGACTGTTGACCGGTTATGAATGGAGTCCCACAGCGATCGGTCCTGGGTCCTCCTGTTTGGCATCTACTTCTCAGAAGTCCAGGCCAACATGGAAGGACTCTGGCTGACCAAGTTTGCCGACGACTGCAAGCTGGGAGCCACTATTAACTCCCCAGGTGATGCAGACATCCTACAGAAAGGCCTCACTGAAACCAACAACTGATGTCGAAATGATGGCCTTAAGCTTAATGCAAAAAAAGCATCGTCATTCCCTCTGGGAAAAACTCAGTTCCCACTAATTATCACATTGATGGTATCCCACTTAACACTGAAGGTGTTATAAGAGATCTGGGGACACAGATTGACAGCAACCTCTCCTTTGACCACCACATTGCCACTGTGGTCAGAAAGTCCTTCTATGTGGCACATCTCATTATTTTCCATCCAGGAAGAAAGAGCTCATCATCTCTCTCTACTCTTCTCTCATTAGACCAATCATCGAGTATAATGCCCCATTTGGCATGTACCTCACTAAACACCTGCAACAGCTGGAAAGGCCACAAAAATACCTCACAAAGAGGATCCTAGGCCTTAAACACATGCCCTACATGGACGGACTCAAAAAGCTCCAGCTTATCTCTGTCTCATATCGTCTATTAAGAGGCGATCTCTGCTTGACTTACAAGCCATGTCTGACCCAGCCCTGTTAGAAATGTTACACCTAATGAAATCCCAATCCCTCCACAACACACGCTCCAGGAACCTCAACCTCATTACCACAATCAACAGAACATGCAGGACAGACAGGTTCATAACCCAGAGACTGCCCGTGCTCTGGAATAGACTTCCCACACATGTCAAGCAGAGCATCTCACTGGCCCTTTTCTTGAGAAATCTTGATGAGTGGATGGGAAATAGAAAGTTCACCCCGGGGATCACTCTAGTGGCTCTACTTGATAGAGGCACCAGGAACTAATGGCGGCATGATGCCAGGGCACTTCTACGGGATAGGCTTGTAAAGGTTCCACGGCTGTTGGCCAAATACACACCTATGAACCTATGAAATATAGAAGTAATGACCAATTGTGTTACATAATGCAGATTATAAGATTTTTATGTAAATATTACAAAAAAGGGTGGCAGAAAAAGTAGGTAATGTTGTAAATGAAGACGTGTTTCGCATAAAAGGAAAAAAGTTCAAGATTGATTTTTAATAATTAGGGAATTGTTAATAATTAGGGAAATACTAGATGATACAGTAGTTAGAAATGTTTAGGCAAAGTAATGGTAGGAGACTTAAGCAAAGCATTTCACCACTCAGTATTATGGGATATGTTTGATTTATATAAATAAGAGGCTTAAAATGTGTGCATGTCAGCATATAACATACTGAAGATTATGATAAATGGATGGGTGGGTGAAGATATAAAGGCAGAAAATGGTATTAGACAAGGGTGTCCACTGAGCAGTACATTTGTATTAGTAATGAATGAAATATCTACATATGTGAATAAGGAGATGGATGTTATAAGCTATATTTCAAATGAAGGGATAAAAATGCCATTTTTTTTTATTATTCAGATATTATTATTACAACAAAGAATGAAACAAGTATGGATACAGTGATAAAACAAATGCAAGAAACCATCCAGATTATTGGTTTCATACTAAATAAAGACAAAAGTCAAAATTTAGGTTTTGATGGAAGGATTAGTGAAATTAATTTCAATAAGGATAAAATTAAGAACCTTGGGATAAACTTCGGGAAACAAGAAATTTAAATTCCATATGGAAAGAAAAATAGAGGAAATAAAACACATGCGTGTGTTTTGGAAGTCTTTTAGGTTTTCTTTTACAAAGAAACTTATTTAATAAATTTTGTACTGTTAGCAAAGATTACATATTTATCTGCTGGTTTAGTCTTCCTTTAAACTTAGAGAAATATGTACATAATGTAATATTTTCTCTTATTTCGGGATCAAGGTTGAACCCTGTAAAAAGAGGGGTGCTGTATGTGAAAAGTAAAAAAAAAAAAGGTTTAGGGTTAATAAACCCTATAGTGTATATGTACTCATTAAACTTATATTCAGTGATGAAATGTTTAAAGGAAAATGAGGGTTCATTGTTAATGAAAATATTAAGTTTATAAATCTGAATGGTCGTTTTTTTTTACTTCAGGAAAAATGAGGGTTTTCTGTAATAAAGAAATGGAAAATTATCAAAACACGATTATATTGTGGAAAATAAATGCGAATGAAACTGATAATAAAAGAAAAGAACAGTATGATAAAATTATGGAAAACATTATAGGATATATCCTTGGAAGATATTAAATACGGAGAAAAGAAATGCTATTATTGCAAGAAATAAAATACATATAGAAAATCAGGATTTTTATGGAGACTGTCTTTACAAAAATTACCAGTAAAGGCAAATATGCCATACAAAAGTATAAAAGACAGAGTATGTTTATATTGTGGGAATTTGAAACTTGTGAACATGTTTTTTGGAATGTAAAAAATCAAAAATGTTATGGAAAAAGATTATAGATATGAAATATGTGAATGAATTTAAAGATGTGAACAATGTAAACATGGACATAAGTGAATATGGTATTACTGAAACCAAGTAAGAAAAAGGTCAAAAGTCTTAATAAAAATATATTTGTTATATTATGGTTGAGCTGGAATCAGAGAGTTAAGGAAATTATGTTTAATGAAAAGTAGGACTTGGCAACGATGTTGAAAAAAATAAGGTATTGGTTGTAGAAATTGGAGTAAAAAAAATTTAAAAAAACTATGTGATCTATATCCATCCATCTATGATGAAGCTAAATGCAGAAAGAGGATGTGATGTGTAAGCAGTGTGTGTGTGTGCGTATATATATATATATATATATATATATATATATATATATATATATACACACACACACATTGTAAACAATTTTATATATAGTAAATAAGCAAGAATGTAAATAACTATCGATTGTCTATATAGTTATCAATTATGTAAATAAAGAATCCCTACTCTTGTTGATAGATGCTGGATCTTTTACATTCACACAAGCTACTATCAACTCAAGAAGATGAAGTCTCAGCTTAATGTCTCGTCGAAAGGATGACACACACAGGAGTACAGAATTAGACTCTTGTCATGCTATCATTTGGTCATACTTTATTCAGCATAAAGCCATACTACTTATAAACACTATAAACAACACTTTCAAAGCACAAAGATAATTTGTACAACAAAACTAAGAAAAACATCACATGCTGATAGACTACCAAATGGAAGTCTGAGATGTGTATAGCTACCCTCAGAGATATTAAAATTAAAAAGCTCAAAACTTTCCTCATTAAGCTCAATTAGCTAAAATTCCTGGTTAGTATCAAGCACAAAAAAAATGTTGCACCAGGTATGGGTTGTAAAATATGAATAATGTTCCTTATTTGTTAAGATCTTAAAGTTCTATTCACATATGGATTTTACCTGAGTTTAAAAGTATGCTATATACCTATTTTGTATACTCAAGCCATTTCTTAATCATGTCCATGCAGCGTGCTCTTTTTAACTTGTTCTTAAGTCTACTTATCAGCTAATGGCACTTTCACTAGTACAGACATTACTTGCAACACTGTAAAATCTAAACACAATGAATAAATAAGTAAATAAATCATCATGCTGATGAAGCAAATCATAAGACAGTACATTCTGTAAAGATAAAAAAAATAAGAATGAGCACTGGTAAATTACTTTACTTGTATCTATTTTCTGGCAAGTCAAATGACCAATTAAAGACAAATGGATAGCACATCATACACTCTGGAACATAATCTTGTATTTTCTTATTCCTACACACCTATACACATACCATATAAGCATCTTTAGACCCATATGATCCAAACAGACTAGATTGCTTCAGTTCACTCTCAGATTCAGTGCTTCAAACATCAAAGAAAACAATAAAGTATATTCTGTGACAGTGTCTGTTTTCAGTTGCAAACCTGTTCCTTTCGTTTATGCTCCTTAACAAAATGCTTACATTTTCCACAACTTCCACAAATAATTAATCAAAATAAATGTATTTTCTTCATGCTTACAATCACATTTTATGCAGAAAAAATGTATTACAGTTCTCATGCTCATCACTCCTATGACACTCAAAAAGCAATTGTATTCTACAGTCATTTGCCTTCAGATTTTCTATCTCATACGCAGATTTACAAAATTCTATCTCTTCTATGAGTAAATTTTAATTGTGCCAAATAATTTTTTCTCATTCTGCAGATATCATTCATTTAATAAAAAATTCTCTAACACTTGCCTTATCATTTCTAATATCAAACACAGTTCTATCATGTCCTAATGAATCAAAAGAACACCAAATATAATTTTTTGATTTACTAAGTAATGTAAGCACTTTCTCTTTAACCTTGTACCATTATGAGAAATAAATGAGAGACAAGTGTCACATTTTATTCTAAGCTCTTAGTTGATCTGAAATTCCATTTTCCTCTCTCCCTCTCCTTCTTCTCTCTCAGTATGGAAATGCACCATAAACTTTCATGGTTTCTTCCCTTGAGGTATGCTGGAATGCAGCATTCAGTGCCTTTTCCCGCTTCTTGAACCTAGTGCTCATAGCGTGTAATAAACTGAACTTCTGGATCCAGAATTTCAACTTCACAGACAATTTGCCCTGTAGAGAGATTCTCTGCAGGCTACTGCTGCATCACTGCTAAATAAAAATTGAAAGAGCTTTTTGTGATTATTTCTAAAACCATGTAAAATCTAGGATTCAATCATATGAATAAACAGAGCATGCAAAGTGCTGCAGGCATCAGAGCTTTAATTTACGACTGCATAGGAGTACGGTGAAAACCAGAGAACATGGTATATGTACAAAACTTGGAATAAAGCAAGAGACACCAATATTATATCTATGGTCACAGCAGAAAGGCTTGATCAATAAAGCATGGATAAAAAGAGTTACACTTATGAAATGTGTGAAACTGTTCTTCAGAAAAGGCAAGACTTTCAGGAAAACCTGGCTCTTCGTAATAACATATATTTTTCATCACTTTAACTATATTTTATAAATTATTTTGTAACATGTTTGTTGGCTCTTTAAAAGTATTACACTTTTTATGGACATGAGTAATTCTCTTTAAGAGAATTTTTCAAGTAAAGCTACATAATTCAATAATTACAGAAAGACTGACTTCCAAGATGGCTGCACACTGATCAGCAGCTTAATTTCAGATATCCCTGTGTGAAAAAAAAGGAACTGAGACATAAGGGCTAATAATGTTGCCAGGTTCAGTAAAATTCAGAAACTGGTTACTAAGTACACTGTCTGGAAGCCAGCAAAGAAGAAAATTAGGGAGCCTGAAAGAAATTCAACTAGAAAAGGTGAAGAGAAAACACTGACTAGGAAGAATTCCACAGTTGGTCAGCAAAAAGCTTTAGTACAAGAGATGCCTTCCAGTAATTTAGAGGAAAAATAGATCAAAGGTATTCAGATCTGATAAAAATAAATTAATCATTAAAGGAGTATAATCAAGTCAAATTACAAAAGGCTGAAAAAATGGAAAATCTTTAAGCAGCTATTTAGATGAACTGATAAAACTGCAAAAATCAGATGTCAGAATAAAGAAAAGGCTGGCTGAGTATGAGACTTCTCAAGAACAGTTGTTTCAAAAATTCAAAATATTCTCTTCATACTTGTGTAAGTTAATATGAAAGTTTTTATTCTTGTTTTTCAGAAGTAGTGCTTAACATGGTTCAGACTAATACCTATTATTAGACACATCTAAGACTAAATACTAAAAGCCAGTTTATACCCCCATTTAATAATGAATGTATACAAAAGTTCTCTGCTATGTTTAATTATGCTGTAGACAGGGCTTTTGAAGATTTCATGAGATATAAATGTAATGTTCAGTATAATTTGGCTAAAGCCGAATGGCTAGCTTTAAGGGATCATAGTAAGATGCATAAGATATTCATTAAAGCAGTGGATAAAGGGAGCAAAATAGTGGTAATGCAATAAAAGCAATGCATGCAAATGTGCTACGATCATTTGAGCGAACAAAATGTGTATGAGAGAAAGTACAGTTTTGTACCTACCATAAATGTAGATGTCCGATAGATATGCAACTGCAGTCCTGACATATGGGTTGTCCTGCCTCAGGCAGCCCTTCGGTCGGCCGGATTCCAAAGTCTGGGTCTGGCGTCGGCTGATGTCACCTCTTCCCCGACGTCAGAGCGGCTGGGGTATAAAAGCATCAGCCAACGCCATCTTCTTCAGTGTTTCTTGCCCCAGATGCCAGGTGCCCTCCAAGGAAGGCTAAATTTAGAGAATGGATAAAAATTCCAGACATGCACAACAGTAATAAACAGATACACCATAACAGATATCCCCAGCTAATTTGAAAAAGGGGGAGTGGACCCTAAAAAAGAGAATTACAGAGGGGTAGGAGGGAGGGAAAACTTGACTGCAGTTGCATATCTATCGGACATCTACATTTATGGTAGGTACAAAACTGTACTATGTCCTTCAAGAATGCAACTGCAGTCCTGACATATGGGTTGAATACCATAGCCAAGCTGGGGTGGTAGGATCTAAGATAAGGATGGTGTAGCTAAAATGCCCTGCAGGACTGCAGAAGCAAAGCCTGCTCGGGATCTTGAATATAAAGGCAGGTTGTAATGTTTGGAAAATGTATGCACGGAGCTCCATGTAGCAGCTTCTAGAATGTCCTTTGTAGCCACCCCTCTTAGAAAGGCTGTGGAGGTGGCTGTAGCTCTGGTGGAGTGTGGCCTGATATTGGCTGGCACACCTTTTCCATGGAAAGAGTAGCAGAATCTGATGCAGTTTCCAATCCATTTTGAAATTGTTTGTTTGGAAATTGCCTTTCCTTGTACTCCAGCAGCGTAAGCTACAAATAGTTGGTCAGACTTTCTGTTGGCCTTTGTTCTGTCCAAGTAGTAGCGCAATTGCCTGTGTATGTCCAAAGTGTGCAGAAGCTTTTCTCCTCTATTTTGAGGATTGGGAAAGAAAGTAGGCAGGTGAATTGCTTGATTTAGAGAAACCCTGGATATCACTTTTGGCATGAATGAAGGATTGGGTCTTAAAGAGACTCTGTCCTGATGGAAAATGAGAAATGGAGGTACTGCCATGAGGGCCTGTATCTCCGAGACTCTTCTTGCTGAAGTAATTGCCAACAGGAAAACTGTTTTCCAGGTGAGAAATTGCAATTCTGAAGATGCTGCTGGCTCAAAAGGAGGAAGAGTTAATTTTTCCAAGACGAAGTTGAGGTCCCATGCAGGCACTGGTGGTTTTCTTGGAGGTTTAATATTCTTTATCCCTCTTAGAAACTGTCTTAGCAAAGGATGTGAAAACACAGGTGGATCACAGTTGTATTTTGCTGAAATTGCTGAAGCGTGTATTTTTATGGAAGAATATGAAAGGCCATTGTGAAGCATTTCTGCCAAGTATTCTAGTATCTGTGGGATGCTCATTACTGATTCATCCTGACCCTTGTTGGCATTCCAGATGTTGAATCTCTTCCATTTGGCTGAATAAGTTTTTCTGGTGGAAGGCCTGCATGCTTCCAGTAAGATCTCTTGAACTTTTTTGGAGAGAGAGATATGGGGAGAAGTCATGGAACCCTCCAAGCTGTCAGTTGCAATGTTTGCAGGTTGGGATGAACAGTCCTGTAATTGTGCTGAGTTATAAGCAGAGGCCACTGAGGCAGGAGCCACGGCTTGGTGCGAGTTATGCTCCTTAGTAATGGATACCAGTGCTGTCTTGGCCAGTCTGGAGCTATCAAAATGCCTTTTGGTTGTTCTGCTTTGATCTTCAGTAACACCTTGGACATTAATGGTAGAGGTGGAAATGCATAGATTGTTAGAGAATTCCAGCTGAAGGAGAGAGCATCCATTCTCCAGGCTTGAGGGTGGTGTGTCCTTGAGCAGAACTTCTTCAGATGATGATTGAGGTGTGAGGCAAAGAGATCTATGTCCGGCCTTCCCCATGCATGAGTTATTTGTGAAAAAATGTCTGCATGCAACATCCATTCGTGCGGGTCCATAATGTTTCTGCTTAGACTGTCCGCCAGAACATTGTCCTTGCCTGGGACAAACTGGGATTGCAACTGTATGTTCAGTTTCAGGGACTTTTCCCAAAGAATCATTGTTAGTCTGCAGAGGGGGTAAGAATGGGTGCCTCCCTGTTTGTTTATGTACCACATAACAGTGGTGTTGTCTGTCTTTATTAGCAGATGACCTTGCTGAAGAAATTTTCCGAAGGCCTCGATTGCATGAATCACTGCCAACATCTCTTTTTGATTGATGTGCAGATGCAATTCTCGGGGTGCCCATTGCCCTTGAATGCATCTGCCCTCCATGTCGCCCCATCCATGATCTGAGGCGTCTGTTGTAATGGTTTGGCTTGCTTGAGGTTTGTTGAAAGACATGCCTTTGTTTAGCTGGCTTGCTTGTGCCCACCACAAAAATTCCTTTTGTAGACATGGAATGAGTGGAATAATTGCTTCTAAGTTGTGGCTGTGTTGAGACCATAAACATTTTAGGTACCATTGTAGTTTTCTCATGTGTAGTCTTGCCAGTGGAATCAGAAGAATGCAAGATGCCATGAAACCCAGGGCCTGCAGGATTTTCCTTGCAGTCATCTGGGTGTGCTTTGCTAGGCTTTTGAAGTAATCTGGTAATTGTTCTTGTTTTTCTTCTGTAAGGAAAGCCATTTGTGAGTTTGTGTCCAGTTTGGCTCCTAGAAAAATTATTTGTTGGGATGGCAGTAGTCTTGATTTTTGAATGTTGACTGTGTATCCCAAAGCCTGTAGTAAGTGAATGACATAGTCCAAGTTTCTTATCAAGGCTTGCTTGCTGTCCGCTTGAATAAGGCAGTCGTCCAGGTAAGGGTATATTTGTATCCCCTGAAGTCTGCAATGTGCAATTACTGATGCCAGGCATTTCGTGAATACTCTGGGCGCAGCAGATAAGCCAGAAGGCAATGCTGAGAATTGATAATGCTCTGACCCTGCAAGAAATCTGAGGTATCTTCTGCAGCTGTGTCTGATTGGGACATGCAGGTATGCTTCCTTGAGGTCCAGAGTAACCAGCCAAGACCCCTTGCCCAGCATGGGAAGAAGTTGCTGTAACGCCAGCATTTTGAATTTTGGCACAATGAGAAAAGTGTTTAGAGCAGACAAGTCCAGTATAGGTCTCCATTGCTTTTCTTTTCTTGGAACAAGGAACAGTCTTGAGTAGAATCCCTGGCCTTGCTCCTGAGGAGGAACCTTTTCTATTGCTTTGATTTGTAGCAGCTTTGAAACTTGTATGAGTGCCTCTGCCCTTTGATTTTGTGGCAGGTTTGGCATGCCTTGTCTTGTTGGTAAGGTATGGAAGTGGAACCTGTAACCTTTGTCTATTATGTCCAAAATCCATTTGTCCTTTGTAAAATGTGCCAATTTTTGAAAAGAAAGATAATTGTCCGCGTAAAGGTGGTTCTGTTTGAGCCTTGGCGGTGTCAAAGTCAAGTCATTGTGATTGTCCCTGTGGAGCAGTAGAAGTCCCTGCGCCACTTCTCTGATTAGTTGGTTGCCATTGGCGGCCCCTGTAGGAGCCTCGGTATTGCCCTCTACCTCGAGCACGCCTGTTTTTTCCCCTTTGGAACTTGTCAGTGTCTGGAAAGGACCAATTCTTTGAAGGCCAATTCCTACTGAACCTTGGTGGCTGAACCTGGAGGAAATCTTTGACTGTTTGTACTGATTTAGCCTTTTCCTCAACTGATTTCAACACATCCTGTGCATTAGCACCAAATAGCTTGTCTTTTTCCAGAGGTGCATCTAGAAGCTTTACTTTAACATGATCTGGCAATGTCTGTTCTCTCAACCAAGCATGTCTACGTATGACGGCCCCTGTCATAGCTGCCCTACATGAAGCTTCCAATGCATCATAACCACACTGAAGAAAATGATTGCTAACCTGCTGAGTATTATGAACCAAATCCTGCAAGGCCTTTCTATCTAAAGGCTCAGGAGAGGCTAACTTTTTCTGCAAATCATCCATCAAGAAATCCTGATACTGAAACATATGAAAAAGACAGTTAAGTGCCCTCATGGCAAGGGTGGATGAGGTATAAACTTTTTTACCCCACCTCTCCAGGGACCTAGATTCCCTGTCTGCGGGCAAAGGATTTTTGGCCGTGGAAGTGGCCACTCCTTTGGGCCCCTGAGAAATAGTTTCTAGATCAACAGAGTGGGCCTTAAAGAGATGTTTATGAGTTTCAGGAACCCTGTAATATCTGTCTGGCTTGACAGGAGCAGGAGGGAGAGAATCAGGAAAAGTACTGGAGTCTGAGAACACATCGTCCAATACATCTAACACTGAGGGTATAGCTAAAGGCCTGTGCTGGGGTAACTTAAGGAAAGTCCGAAGCCTTTTCCTGGAGTCGGAGAAATCCTGGCCCTGCCACTGAAAATGCTCTCTCATGGAGTGGAGAATTTCCCCGAAAGAAATATCCTCAGGAGGAGAGGCAGAGGTAATGGATTCATCAGCATCAGAATCCTCGTAGGCCGGGAAGGATTCTTCCGGGGAATCTGAATGGCCTGACTCACCAGAGGCTTCATCTGAGGAAAGGGTATCTGCCTGCTCAACCCTAGGCCTTTTGTCTGAAGGCGGCTGAGAACCTCTGTCTGGATGAGCCTGAGAGCCCCTGATTAAAGAAATTAGATCTGCAGCTAAAGTCATGATCTGTTTATCAGAAGTGGGACCCTGTGAAAAAGATTTAGGAGGGTGAGACTTAGCCTGGCTGGCAGCCTTAGCACGTGTGTAGGCCTTGATGGACACAGACACAGGAGGCCTAGCTGCCCCACGTGCTGGAGTAACTTTGTCCACTGGTATGGTGTCAGGCAAATCTTGGGCTTCGGTTTCAGGAGGAAAATCAACAACCGGCACCGGGGTAGCCTCCGGGACCGAAGTGTGCGGTAAAGCGGTGTCGGCGGCCTGGAGCGGTTGAATTACCGCCTCCGAAGAGACCAATGCACTCGCGGTAGGCTTTAGCGTGGTGACGATGGAAGTCGCGGGCCGCGAATGTCGGTCCCGGTCCTTCCGTTTTTTGGAAATATGTGCTGTCGGTAGTTCAGACGGCATGATATAGGAGTAATTTTCCCCAAAAAAGTCTTCAGCAAATTCTGCCCGGCGCCTAAGTGCGCGCTTATTGAAGCAAGCACAGGCAGCACAGGCCGAGACGTCGTGGTCTGGGCCGAGGCAGGGAAGGCAGTAAGAATGGAAGTCCTTATGAGGTATTTGTTTACCACAAGACAAGCAATTATTAACTTTTGCAGTTTTATCTGACATCGGCTGAGGCAAGAAAAGGTTCCCCAACGGGGTACTTAGCTTTTTGATGACTTCGGATCTGAAAACACAGGAGCTGGCCGACCGGCACTTGCGAACTGCTTCTGCTTCGGGCACCGCGCGGCAAGAAAGACTGGAGAAGATGGCGTCGGCTGATGCTTTTATACCCCAGCCGCTCTGACGTCGGGGAAGAGGCGACATCAGCCGACACCGGACCCAGACTTTGGAATCCGGCCGACCGAAGGGCTGCCTGAGGCAGGACAACCCATATGTCACGACTGCAGTTGCATTCTTGAAGGACATCAAATACTGAGCAATATAATGAAGCCTTGGAACAATACCAAATACTAATAACTAAAGGATATAGGTTGGGTTATTTTACAAAGGAGGATATGGATAAAAGATTTGGTACTGATGGCTGTAATCCTGCCATTTTCAATTGTTTGCCTAATGTACATAAGAACTTAACAGATCCACCAAGTCATCCCATTGTGTCGGCTTATAAATACTTTTTTACATAATAGTAGAGAAACAAAGGATGACTCCAAACAACCATTGCTGAGAATTCAACAGTTTAATGGAAACACGGTTTAAAAACAAAGTAAACGCTTTCAGAACAAAATTCCTTCTTCAGACCAAAAAACATGTTAAAACAAAGAGTTTAAATAGTCAGTACAACCAATCAAGCACTGAGGAAAACTTAATTAGCAGATCATCTACCACAGAAAAAAATAATTCAGCCAGTAAGCTAGCTTACAAAAGCCAAGCCTCCAAAGAGTAACACCCACTCAATCCTTTAGTGGGCGACTCTTAAGGCTTAATACTCATGTTATCATTCAAGCCTGGTTCACAATAATATTTAAGCTTCAAAGTCCATTTTTGTTCTACTTGCTCAGTTACATTCCTAATAACGCCACCCCTGTTATTCAGACTGACTGTAAAACAATGAACTTAAATGAATCTTCAGTGCCTCTTGCTCTGACATGTCTTACCAAAGCATTGGTATCTCTATTCATATGAATATCATAGACATGCTCTAAAATCCTGTCCCTAAGAGTATGGTTAGTCTTTCCTATATTGAATGCATCACAGACAGTGCAGACAGCCATACAGACAAGATCAGAGCTTCCACAGTGTGCAAAATGGTCAAAGTAAAAACTTAGACCAGTAGGCTAATGAAAAAAGGCGGTACAGGAAAATATAAATTTGCAAACTGTACATGTACTAAATTTAAAAGTACCATGAGTGGATTTCAGAGTAAAATCTTTTTTTAACATTTCTGAAACAGAGTTGTCTTTTCAAGGAAAGAATATTTCGAAAACAAAACTTAGGTTCCTAGTAAATAACTTTCTTGACATCAGGATCTGATAAAAGTATGGAACAATGTTTCTTAATAATATCACAGACCTGCCCAATGTTACTCGAATAAGTAACAGGTCTATTCTTAACATGAGCAACTCTATTGTCTCTGCTCATGTCTAATTCCACTCTCTCAGAGACAAAAAGGTCTACCTATAGTCTCTCTGCTATCACTTACCTCATTAATACACAAATCAACCTCTGTGGGTATATAACCCCTTCTTATAAAATCCTCTAAGTCTCAGAAAAGCCAAATTTAAATCAGCATCATCAGTGTGAAGCCTCATAGTCCTCAGAAGCTGCCCTTTCATAACATTGCTTGATACATGCCTGGGATGCATACTAGTCTTGTGAAGAAGGCTGTTCTTCTTACAGTCTTCCCTATAAAGACTAGTACCAAGTAGTTTAACTTCATCCTTGTTGATACTCAAATTTAAAAAGTTAATACAACTGACAGATGATTGGGCACTAATTTTCAGATTTAGGATTGAAGTTATATGTATGCTACTTGAAATAGTTTGGGAAAATAATGCATTTACATTTGACAACACATTTTATATCCAAAGGACAGGTGTTGCAATGGGCACTGCATGTGCCAACACCTATGCCAACTTAGTGTTGGCACTATGGGAAGATGAAAAGGTTTTTGCTGATAACCCCTTCTTTATATCTGTATATTTTTATGGATGCTTTGTGGATGACATATTTTTTATTTGGGGAGATACAGAAGTTAAGCTTAATGAATTTATAACGTATATCCATACTACCACAACTTTCCTGATATTTAATGCCCAGGTATTTGTCAGTTGTATTAACTTTTTTAAAAATAATTGGTACAGTTATGGAGGTATTATATATATAGATGCTGAAATTATGCTATATAGATTTGGACTTTGTTTTATGATAGGTGCTGTACATTTGTGACAGGGTAATGTTGAGGGGGTGACTGAATGGTAGGATGTAAGGTGTGCCACTATGGAGAGAATTATAAGGAATAAAAAATACACTGTAAAGGCTTTATCTTTTTTGTGTACAAGTACCTTTGCTGATTTAAGGTATGAGTGTTAGAGTATGCTCAACAAGGTATTAAGGTTAAAAATAATTCTGTAAATATGCAAAATAAATATGGAATAAAATAAAGCTTGCTTAAATGTAGAAATAGAGTTTAGCAATATGTGATTAGCATCCATACTAATGACTGTGGCTTGTAAAATAAGGAATTTGCTTAATGGACATGTTTTCCTACAGAATCAGTATGTATTTCACACTGTCAGCAAGAAAACTGACCTCTTACAGGCTTAGCAAAGATGTAAAAAACAGGATGTATGCAGCTTCTTTAAAGAATGGACAACAGAAAAACAATCTGTACATGTTTCTATCATATGACACTGTTAAGCAGGAAAGTTTGAATGGATATGCTTTTATCAAGTCAGCATTTGCACAAGATCAGCATTGTTTCTCTACAAGATGAAAACATATTTTTCTGCAAACACCAGCAACAGATGTTTTCATACAAATACCAAAATAGAATACCAAGGAGAAAACAGGATGTAAAACCACTATAAAGAGACTATAGCAAATGAAATTGTTAGGAGAGGTATTTTGTACAGCAAAGTTATCATTTATGCTGAATAAGAAGTAAAAAGCAGTACAATGTAACTAAAGCTGCAACAGTAGTATGTGTGGTTTGTTATAAAAAGTTATTTATTAATTGCTGCATCAGTTACTTGACAAGAATTACCTTCAGGGAAAAGTATGCACTTCTGTGGGATCATCTTCTTTAAATAAATTATTTCTGTGACAGAGTTTGGTGCTGCATCAGGGTATAGTCTGCAAGTTTCTGTGGGAAACTGTGACTGCAATTATAACTAGACTTTGATTTCAGCAGAATCCAGCCAGCAAGACCTTACTGTCTTAAAAAGACTTCGGATCCATCACAGTAAGCAGCACCTTGATAATTAATTTTTCAATGAGTGTCCAAAAATAGGAGACCAAAGAAAAAAGATCTGTAGGGGGAGCAATCATTTTATAACAGGAATACAGCAAACAATTAAGAGGATAAAAAGAAATAATACATAAGAGAATGATGCAATTCAGAGTGAGAAGCTAAACATTTGGAGTGTAAGTAATTGTTAGCTTATAAGGAGGATGAGCTAAAAGCTATGGACTGAAAGTAATTATAATGGGGTATGTGATAATACTGCTGATTGGATGCAAGTAAATTAGATGGGAGTGGTCAGATAAAGATAAATGTAACTGATGTGTGTGGGGGGTGGGATTGGAGGTACGGTAGGAGAGGGAGTGAACCTGAGCATAACGAAGGAAATGGGGCAGGTAGAACAGAGAATGAAAATCAGCCAGCTACAAAACACAATCAGCAGGATGGAAAAATACAACAATACATACCCTGACCTCAGACTGCACTTAAAAACAGTCAACAAGGTAAAAACAAGTACATGTTAACTGCTTCCCAATATATGATCACATAATGATTCAATTTACATATGCTACAGGGGCAGACTACAATTTGGTGAAGAAACTAATGTTAATCTGGGTGACAAAAAT
This sequence comes from Protopterus annectens, assembly GCF_019279795.1. NCBI lineage: Eukaryota > Metazoa > Chordata > Ceratodontiformes > Protopteridae > Protopterus > Protopterus annectens. Next base: position 221,439,317 of record NC_056725.1, read on the forward strand.
CAAAAACCAAACCAGTAAAATAGTGGGGAAGAATGGCAACCAAATGAGTGTAAACAGCTAATTGAAAAAAATTCCATTTGGAAAAAAAAGTAAAAAGAAAGCTGTGTGCAGAACTAACAGCAAAAGCACACCATAAAATGCAAGCTTAAAAGGACAGGAACATACCACTAACTAGTATAGAAAGGGGAGGGGGCTCTAAAGATATTGTCTCAGCAAGTGAGCACACTACACAATAAAGTAAAAATTAAATAACAGAAATAATTTATTTAAAGAAGATGATCCCACAGAAGTGCATACTTTTCCCTGAAGGCAATTCTTGTCAAGTAAGGTCTGTGTTGAAAAGGGATATGTTAGCGAGCATTGATGTTAAGGCTGTGGACTGCCATAATACAATTAGCAAACAGCGTGCACACTGTCCGAGGGACGATATGTAGTTTTTCAGAATGTAATTGGAAGTATTTAATTTGAATTTGGTTAACTGATTTATTGGTTATGTGTTTTTTTATATATTCTGATTTTATTAATGTCTTTTTTACTCTTTGAAGGCATTCTGCTGTGGCACTAGAGTTGATTAAAGCTTTAATATTTTTTTGAGATTTTGAAAATAACTGGATTGACTGTGAATGTTCCCCAGGGGAAGGAAGGAAGGAAAGCATGTATGTTTTTTTGGGTCAAGTCTGCAGCCCAGAAACACCAGGTCCTGCATAGGGACCATGTGTGATTTTTTTTTTTGTGGTTCATAGTAAAACCAAGACCTGTCAGAAGATAGAGGGTGAAGAAGAATTTCTGGAGAGAGAGCCTGAACCAGTGAGTCATCTAGGAAGGGGAAAATATGAGTTTCCTGAGTGTGACAGAAAGTTACTACTGGATCTAGACAGTCTGTGAACATTCTTGGAAGTATAGAAAGACCAAAAGGCAGAGCGGTATACTGAAAATGTGATGAGCCAGAGGAAAACCCAAGGATTTCCCTACAAGAAAGAAGTATGGGTGTGTGTAAGTAGGCTTCCTTCAGATCTAGTGACATTAAGAAAGCAGGGGTAAGACGAAAGCAGAAGAGTGTGAAGAGAGAGCAATTTTGAAAGATGGTACCTTCAAGTAAATGTTTATGACTGACAAGTCTAGGATGAGTCTCGACTACACTTCTTTTCTTGGAACTAGAAAAATCCTGGAGTAAACCCCTTTTCCCATGAAGTCCTTTGGGACTTGTTCAATGGTGCATTGATTCAAGAGGTCTTGAATAATGGGGGCCAGAAGGGATATGTGGGTTTCAGGAGGTTGTAGCATACTTTTCAGAGGGGGAATATTTTCCTAAGACATGGCATAACCATACCTGAAGATGTAGAGGACCCACTTGTCTGTGATAATAGTTTCCTACTTGTCTAGGGGAGTGACAGTCTTTTGGAAAGGATGACAGCAGGGGGAGAGGTGCTGCATAGGTAGTCACAGGTTCTTGCCTCTGAAGGGAGGCCTCCCCACTGGAGGTTCCCTATGTTTTTTTTCAGAGTCCCTTTTCCTAGGGGTCTTCCTTTGTTTCTAAATTGTCCATGGTAACTCTTATGGTATCTAGGAACTGTGGAGAGTAGGATCTGTCCACAGTCTTTCATGGTCTTACCTTGGTCTTGGAGAGTTTTCATCAGGCTGCCTGCTTGATGATCCAACAGTAAGTCTTTGTGCATGGCCAAGTCAAGAATTTTAGATATGAAATCCTGAGGTATAGATTGAGTGTAAAGCCATGAATATCTGTGACTAACAAATCCAGTGTCAGTTGTCCTACAGCATCCAAAGCATCATAACTGCACTTAATGCTGTCCGTGGCAATTTGAGTGGCCTGCAATAGTAAGCACTGGATTTGATGCTTAAACTTTGCTGTAGGACTGTCCAGAATAACTCTGTATAAGGAATGCAGGACAGAGATCAAACACTTTGTCATTTGGGTCTGGTAATTAATTATATAAAAGGCAATGGTAGCAGAGGTGAAAAGTTTCTTTCTGCATCTATCCATAGCCTTGCTATCTTTGTCAGTAGGTAGGGCATTTGCACTCGGCAGAAGCTTACAAGGCTTATTTGAAAAGAGAGACACTGCAGGGGGGGTCTGACACAGGGTTCTTGTATAAATATTTTAGGTCATCAGGTACCCTGTAATGCCTGTGTGGTCTCTTAGGAGCTGGTGGTTGAAAATCGGTGCAGATTAGGTGGACTGAAAGGCATCCGTAAAGCCTCAAGGATAGGGGGATTGGAAAATGGGCAGAGGTACCTATCTCTAAGACGGTGTAATGCCTCTTCTGAACATCAGAGATCTGTGGATTTCCATTCAAAGTGTTTTGTCATGTTCTGTATAGTCTCCCCAAAGAAACCGTCTTCAGTAGAGGAATCCAGTGATGAGGCCTCTTTGTCAAAAGAGATTTGCCCTGGAGAATGCAACTAAGAGGAATAATCCTGAGAATGGTCACAGCATAATCCAAGAAGAGAAAACCAGAGAAAATTTTGAGGAGTAGTCTGTTGCTGCACAGACACAAAGGAAAACATAATAGCTTTGAACAGCCCCTGTGAGAAATCTATGCACTCCTTTTCCCTATCTGATGAGGGAGACACTACATGCCTAGTCCTCTGTTTATGCTTTTTAAATGAGACATCCATCTGGATGAGACATGGAGCTTCAAAACCCTGTCTGACTTCTATTAAACAACCTGGCATCTCTTTCCTAACTAAAATTTGAGGGACGTCAAGTGGTCCTTTGGAAACCATGAGATACAGTTCTTCGGATGTACCAGCAGTCTACAAGGCCTTGGGAGTCATACCAATCTCTGACATGGTTTCAGTAGGCAGCAACTGAAAAGTAGCCTGATGTAGAGTGGGTTCTACAACTTCAGCAGGTATGTCTGAGTCAGAGACTTTGGACTGCAGATCCGTTTGAGGCCTCTACAATTTTTTCTTTGCAGCACAGGGACGTCCGAGGATACAGAGTCAGCCATCTTGGACTGGGACTAATGTTTAAAATGCTGGGTATCGAGGATAGTGTTGACAGTAGAAAGCCTCGACCTAAGCATTTTTAGAATGAAAAATTGGAAAATTGAGTAAAATTTGTGATCGTGCACTGGGTCTAGGCCAAAAAAGACACTTGTTAAGCAAGTCCTTGTACAGAATCTGCCTACCCCTCCTAGCTGACATCTACAACTTTCAACAAGATCTCGTAAGATAAAAAGGAAGGTTCCCCAATGAGGCACTTACCTGAATAAATGATCAAAGCAAAGTTACCAACAACCAAACAGCAAGCAGTCCGATGGGAGCATTCAGGCTGGCAGTAAGATAGCCGGAGTATTTATGCTGGTATGCCTATCTACATAACACAAACTGAGGTCATGCATCAGACATATGATCTAGGGAAGGTAAAATGTTGGTACCTGGGCTGGATGTGAGCAGTGACAACCCATACGTCAGAAATACCGCAACAGTGATTTCAATCACTTGGGAGGTAGACATGCTTCACTCTACAGGTGTCATCCATCCGGTCTTCAGGTGAGATGTTACAATAAGGTCCCAGCTGTCTAAGATGGTGGACAGCTCTAATGGATATGAATGATATAACCACACTCATCAAAAAGAGTACTTTAATTTTTCCAGTGCCCTGGCCAAATTATCACTACTCAGTGTGAATACTAACTCAGGTCTCTGTTGAAAAATAGACAATGCCTAGCGGCGCAAAATGATCATCAATATAAACGCATACACTGCACACTACAGCACAAAGGAGATACTCTGCAGTAAAAAATAGCATAACACACAAAACTGTACAATACCTGTCTGTTTGCAGGCATTAAGTGTTCGAGTGCAACCTTAGCTGCCCTTCGACGTGCACTTGATTTGCTGTTGCCGAAAGCTGCTGGAAATTCTTTTTCACCAATTATTACTCTGAATGCAAACCTAAAAAAAAAAACAAATTAAGCCTTGCATTGGAGACAGGAAACAAGACCAAACTACTGCTCTGCTTTATGGTAATAAGGAAACTTCAGAGTCTTAATCTACCAAGTTCTAGGCAGTGTCAAAACAGTTAAATCTTACTGACACCTCTAGGTATCAAATATTACTTGTTCATATTTGCATTAAGAACTTTAAACTCATGCTACATACAAAGTATTAAAATATTTCATCTTAAAGCTTACACAGTGGCAAACAACTGTTTTGATATCTGACCTCTGGCTAGTGCAGGTAAAGACATATTAACTGCTGTTTATATAATATTTATTTATATTTTTATAAATGTCATGCTTTTCTAAATATCTCAACAACAAAGTAGCACAGACAGAACTGCTTAGCCTCATATGAAAGATCTCAACTGGATGAACAAAATGCTTGGAACTTTGATTGGTTGCTGAGATACTACAAGCTATTTACAAAACACTACACATTTAATAGTTACTGTGTTTACTATAATTTATAAAATCCAATTTAAAATCTAAAACATAAAGAATACTACCACTATAAAATATTTTATGCTCAAGAGTCAGTCATTTACACATCTTTAGTAACACCTATCATTCCAGAGATATGAAGATTTGTTTGAAATGTTGACGACATAATTTGATTTTGTTAAAAAGCTTAGGCTCCGTCCATTGGAAGTTACTGTGGAAACTTCCAGAGCTCCGCTGGAGGGGAATAAGTTAAATTGACAGTTTCCTATTCTAAGTTAGAATTTCCTAGACCCTGCACCTTCACCATTCTGCTCCTTGTTAAGTCAGACTGCACTGGCCTAATGAAACTGTTCCGTATGATTAATAAACATCTACTTTCCAAAGCTAGTGGCTTTTTTAATGTCTCATAATGTGCAAACAACATCTGAAACTCACAATAAAACAGAGATGTGACATATACCATAACCCCAGATTTTTCACTAGCAGGACCACTGCAGCAGTGCATCCACAAAGTAAAAACAGATGTGGACATCAGTCTTCTAGAAATTTTTGGAATGCAGATAGATATGCTTAACAGGTGTAAGGCTACCCTCCATATTACTGGTGTCAAACAGAATTATAGAAATAAAGGGAAGAGTAATCTGGGCTGTTTTCTGTACTTTTTGGTGCTGGGACATAGGTACAAAAATGTTACCAAAAGATATTCTTGTTCCCATTTTACAGTCTAAGACAGCATGCCATACCTTCCACAAATGTTCTCGATCACAAACAGTATATCAGAATGTGCTGCACTACACAGAACCACTAAAAGGTAGCATCACACTATTAACTCAGTATCCCATCACCATTGAAAAATCAAATACACCCACTGTCTCAACAATAAAAAGAAATTACGTACTCAATTACATTCCATCTGTGTTGTCCATTTTCATACATCCTCAAATGATGGGTTCGGATCCGATCCTTCGGATCCAACTCGGCCATTGCTAAAGTTCATGGCAACCAAAAACTCTCCAGCTTCTCCCTTATCCACAATGCATCAACCCCAATTACCTCAGATCTTGTTTGCTATCTTTAATAGAAAGGAATATTTGCATTCAGAAATGAAGAAGGCTATATCTGAAGTTAATATAAAGGACAGAAATGTCCTGTAACCACTCATTCTTCCAGAAGTTTTCAAGGACAGGGGTTGGTGGGAGGGGGTTGAGGAAGAATGAAAATGGACAACATAGATGGAACCTTATGGTGAGTACATAACTTTTTTATCTGATGTTGTCAATTTTCATTCTATCCTCAACTTAGGGGACAAAGTCCCCAGCTACCTAAAATCTAGGGTGGACTCAAGAAAGGAAATTCCTGAGCACCACTAAGCCAAATGATGCTCTACCTCTGGAGACCAGATCCAATTTATAATGAGTAACAAATGTATGGGGAGTAGCCCAAGTGGCTGCTCTGCATATATCATCCATGGACATTCCAAAATGAAAGACTGAGGAAGTAGCCATGGATCTAGTTGAACCGGTTTTGGTAGAGTAATACCAAATGTGTTATAAGCAAATGAAATACAGTCAGTTAGCCACCTAAATAATGTGAATTTGGAAACTGGATTTCCCAATTTTACTTCTGTGAATGAAACAATTGGTCAGACTTTCAGATGTCTTTTGTTTTATGTAGGTAAAACCGTAATTGTCTGTGGGCATCTAATAAATGTAATATGTATTCACCCTTGTTAGTAAATTTAGGAAATAATACTGGCAAATCAATGGATTGATGATATTAGATTCTGACATCACCTTAGGAAGAACAGGAAGCATTAGTCTGCAATGTAAATCTACCCTTGTGAAAAATCATATATGGTGGTTTAGGGGACAATGTTTGAATTTCAGAAATTAGTCTGTCAGAGGTAACAGCTACCAGAAAGATTGTCTTCCAAGAAAGGTATTTAAGGTAACATGTAGCTACTGGTTCGAAGAGGGATTTAGTAAGAGCTTGCAGTACCAGATTCAGTTTCTATGGAGGAGTGGGATCTCAAACAAGGTCTTAGAAGAAGACTGCCTTTCAAGAAGGCTTTGTTTAATTTATGAGAGGTGACAGACGAACCATCAAAACCAATGTGAAAGTCTGATATGGCTGCTAAGTGAACTTTAATGCTTGATGAACTAGCTCTTTCTTAAAAAAAAAAAGGAGAAAAAAATTTAAGAATGCTATGTATGGGGGCTGAAAATGGTTCAGTATTATCTAGATGAGCCCAGTGAACAAACCTTTTACATTTGCTGGAATAGAGAAATCTAGTAGAAGGCTTATAGGAAAATAAAAGTATTTGACTAACAGGTGAAGACAGCATAGGTTGTCTGGCTATTAATGGAACTGGAGAAGCCAGGCAATCAGCCTGAGGTTGGTCATGATTGGATGAATCATGCCTGTTGGGTGAGACAGGAGGTATGGACTCAGACCCAGAATCCAAGGTTGGTGAAGCAAGTGAGGCCAAAGGAAGGGGAACCAAATTTGTCGAGGCCAGTAAGGTGCAATAAGGATGACTTTGCTATTCAACATGGCAGCTTTTTGAAGGAATTTCACAATTAGTGGTATGCGTAGAAAAGTGTAGAGTAGACCTTGGGGCCAATAGTGAAGTACAGCATCCCTCGGTGATTCCCCTGTAGGGGGATTAGGGCAAAGTAGCTGCTGCATTTTCTATTTAGAGGGGAAGCAAAAAGATCACAGAAAGGCTGGACCCACTGACAGAAAATCATTTCTGTGACATTCTTGTCGAGGGACCATTTGTCAGGTAGAAGAATGCACCTGCACAGTTTGTCTGCTATCACACTGGATTTCCCTGGAATTTGCATTGCTAGGAGAAAGTGGTTGGATGAGATCACCCACTGCCACACTCAGTTTCTCGATACAAAGGCCAGGATCTGGTCCCTCCTTGTTTGTTGATGTACCAAATTATTGACATGTTGTCTCTTTGAAATGCAACTGTCCCACAAGAGAGAGCATCCTGGAAGGACTGCAACACTAAAAGCACTGCTCTCATCTCTAAGACACTGATGTGCAAGTTGGCCCCTGTGAGGGACCAAGTGCCTTGGACAGTTTTCCCCAGAAAATGCCCCCGCCCCACCCAACAGGGAAGTGTCCATGGTCACTATGGCCTTGGTCTTTGGGGGAAAACGGACAGCCTTGTAGAACCTGGTCTGATCGAATCCACCACCTGAGATCTCCCTTCATGTCTGAGTGATTCGTACCTGATAAGGCATGGGTGAGTAAAGTACTGACCATTGTGTGGCTAGCATCCACTGAAGAATCCTCATGTGAAATCTGGTTAAAGGTACTAATGTAATTGCTGTTGCCACTGATCTCACAACTGAAATCTTGGTACTGCAGATTATTCTTCTGACCTGTGATCAAACAGAATGAACACCAGAGGGCAGTAGTAAGGTAATGGCTGACTTTGTGTCAAGTATTGGTCCTATGAATTCTATATTCTGAGTTGGCTCTAGTTGGGACTTCTCATAGTTTATGGTTATTCCCAGAAGAGAACAAGTCTAGAGAACTTGATCTCTTGCCCTCATCAGCTGATGCCTGGTCAGAGCAGAAATGAACCAGTCATCTAGATATGGAAACATCTGGAATCCTTGCAGTCTCAAGAGAGTTGCTCCAAATGCCATGTGCTTGTTAAACTCCCTGGGGGCTTTGATGAGACCAAAGGGCAGAACTTTGAACTGGTAATGACTGGCTCCATGCTGGAAACATAAATATCTTCTGGATCATATGTTCATCTTTATAAGATAGTACTCAGCCTGAAGGTCTATCGAGCAAGCAGTCCTCCTTGTCCAGAAATGGCAGAATGGACTGAACTGTGACCATCCAAAACTTGGTTCGTTGAACTGACTTGTTTAAATTGCCGTGATCCAAAACTGGTCTCCAGTCCTCTGTTTTCTTTGGCATTAAAAAGAACCTTGAGTAAGTTCTGGATTTTCGCTGGTCTGGTAGGACCTCTTGGATGACTCTTTTTTTCTAGCAGCTTTGAATTTGGATTGCTGCCTGTTCCCTCTGACTGGGTGGAACATCAGAGAATGTTCTCGAGCTTGAAAGAGGAAGGGAAAAGGGAATTATATAACCTCTGGAAATAATCCTTTGCACCCAAATATCTTTTGATAAGTCTATCCAGGCTCTCTGGTTGCAGGGATAAGCTACCCCCTGGACTGCCTCCAGAGGTGGGCAATCGGGCTTCCTTTCAGGAGTACTGGTAGGGTCTATCAAAGAAAGTTTCTCTGGACCCTTGGTTTTGTGGTCCACCTTTCCCACAGGGGCGTTTTGTTGCATTAGAGTTCCCTCCTCTGCCTCTGGGTGAATTTCTTCCACGTGTGTCCCGGAAAGGACCCTGAGACTTCTTGAACCACATCTTTTGACCACCTCATTGATTCCTAGAAAGGAATCTTTAAGGAGGTTCGAAAAAAATATGACTACGGCAGAGTGGGTCTTTCCATCCTTTTCACACCTGGATAGTGTGTCTTTCACCAAAGGCCAATCAAAGACATTCTGTCAAAGGGAGCATTGATGAACAAAGACTTGAAGGGTTCCGCAAAATCACACAAGCACATCCAGGCATGCCTCCTAATGGAAATGCCTTTACTCGCTGCCTTTGAGGCTCCTTCAGCTACATGGGAAACCAGCCTCATGGAAGAACTGGAAATGGATTGTACAGTAGCCAAATGAGAAGCCACAAAAGACTGAACTTCTTCTGAAATGGATCCTGATAGGGTATTTGACAGCTTCTTAATTAAATCACTCTGAAGTCTTGTGAAATGTGCCAAATAATTCAGTGACCTTAAAGCGAAGTTCGCTGAAGCATAGACATTCTTCTCAAATCTGTCCATTGCCAGAGACTCCCTGTTGAGAGAATAAAAAGTGGAACTTTCCACGGCAAGTTCCTTCTTGGTGGCTGCCGTTATGACCATGGCATCAAAGGGCACCCCTTTTCTCTAAAACCGCTTGTCCATAGGTGGTGCCATAATCTTATCTGGTCTCCGAGGAATAGGCTTAGTGGTATCAGGTTCCTTCCACAAACACCAAGAGATCAACTCAATGAGCTCATCTGTGGGTGGAGTCACACAGGAGGTAGACAGGCCAGTACCAAAGGCCTCCAGGGATACGGATTCCACGGATGAAGGGTTGCTGGGCATCCAGCCACCTCTCTGCTTAAGGGCTTTGAAGATGTCTCCAAATGAGGCATGTTCATAAAATGACTGTGGGGACTCTTCACCTTCATCAAAATCTGTATCTTCTGTGATCGACTCCTCTGGTTAAGTCCAGGTGCTTCCTCTTGCATGTCTTCTTCTTGGGGACCTCCTCAGTGGGATATTCTGCAGAGGTATCCAAAGAGGAGATCAAGATTCCTTGTGGGAATCCTGGGGTGTTAGTACTGGCTGTCCCTTTGAAAAGACTTGGCGAGGCTCTGAACGCAAAAACATCAGGGCTGAAGATTTAGGATCCGAGGGGGGGTGGATCAAACTGTTCCTCCGAGGCAGAGAAAACTCTCTTCATAGCCTCAAAGGCAGTCACCCTGGAGAAGGGGAAGACCTCGGATCTGAAAAAGCAAGCTTCTGGAACGCTGTCCTCCCCCGCTCCAAGGGCAAAATCCCCAAGGTGGAAGCCAGAGCCAAGCTATCTAATGCCGAGGCTCCAAGGTGCAGAGACAGCTCTGAAGGCTTTGGAGTCTACTGCAACACCTCTGATCAGACAGGGAGGCTTTGGCTCCAAAAGCCCTCCAGATCGAACAGGATAGGAGCACTCAGAGCAAACTTCAGATCTGAGGATAAGACCATCCTCGGATCAGAGTCAGACCGATCTGGATGACTAGGATCCAGAGACTCTGAGCCCGCTGAAGGAGTAAGAAGAGGAACCAGTAGTAGGGGTGTAGAAGTACAGCAGAATCGAAGGGACATCCATCTGACCCTGCCGCAAGAGAATCTTCCTTACCAGTCTTTCCACATCTTCTGTAAAACTTCTGGAAGAACAAGCAGAATACATAGAAGGGGACTTAGGTCTATCGAAAAAAGGGGGAAGGTACCCTAAGAGGGTACTAGATCCACCAAAAGTAAATATACAGTCCTTGACAATGCAATTAAGGTTGAAGGACTAGTAACAGCCGGATCTGAAATGATTTTTTTCGGATCTGAAGAAGTCGGATCATCCAATTTTAGTTTCTTTGGAAACGAGAAAGTCAGACCAGCCAATTTTAATTTCTTTGGATCCAAGAAAGTCGGATCAGATAATTTCATTTTCTTTGGAGCCAAGGATGAGACTAGATCTGTTTTAGATCTTTTTCGTGATGACTGCAAACCCGAAGATGAACAGGAGGGTTTTGGAGACCCTGATTTAGTTTTAGTCTTAGTTTTAGTTTTGGGAGACTTGTCTCCAAAAGAGGAGGGCAACACTTCCTTTAAAATCAGTTTATCCTTACATTCAGTCAAAGCCCTGTGGTTAACTCATGGCAAATAGAGCAGTTTTCCTGCAAATGAAGTGGCCCTAAGCAATACACACATACAGTGTAGGCAACCGATAAGGGGAGTTTATGCCCACCCTTAAGACATTTCTTAAAGCCAGCAGGCCCTTTTTTTGCTATAATATATTACTATACTAAAAGAAAAACAGATAAAAGGAAACTACTACTACATTTTCGCTAATTTTTTGGTTGTTGTTTTTTTTTAAGAGAAACAGGAGAAAGAGAATAACAACTACTAACATAGTAAAAAAAACTCTACAATAAATGTAGAAGAAAAAGTAAAAACTATTAATAGTATTGAAGAAGTACGTTAAGTACTGTGGAAAGGGAAAAGCAAATAACGATAATGCAAAGGGGTAAATAGAAGAAAGATAGGTAAGGGAAATACTAAAGTTGAAAATTTAAGTGAAGAAAAAGGTAATTTTTTTTTACTTAACTTTCAGTAATACTCAAAAATGAATGGAAACCACGTCATCCATTGGAAGCGGCATACAAGATCTGAGATAATTGGGGTTAGTGCATTTTGGCTAAGGTAGAAACTTCAGAGATTTTGGTAGTCATGAGCTTTAGCAACAGCTGTGTTGGCTCCAAGGGATCAGATCTGAACCCATCAGCTAAGGACAGAATGAAAATGTACATCATATTTATGCTTAATATGAACAGCAAGCCTAAGACCCAGCCAGTTCAAGAATGAAGGAGATTATGGTCACTACCCTCATACAATTGTACTAAGTTTATCTCAACAATCACTACAAAAAAGACATTAATAACATGAATAGCAGAGTACTAAGAAGTAAGGGAAAGTACCGTTGTGTACAGTTACCATAAATGTAGATGTTCAAGTGTATTCACTGTTGCAGTCATCACACTTGGGTTATCTGCCTGCTGGTAGCCCTCAGTCGTCCCGAATACCAGAGTCTTGGGATTTCTGCATCGGATGCTGTCGCCTCTTCCATGACGTCAGGTTGTCAGGGGGTATAAACCATGCAGCCAATACCATTACATCAGTTTTTCTTGCCCCAGATGTCAGGAGTCCCCAAAAAAGGAAGCAATTACATGGTGTGGAACACCTCCAGTAAAACGTAAATACCATTGCCATAGGATATGGCCAAAAAGAAGATAGGTAGAAAGTATAAAAAAAGTCAAGGGGCTGGAGGAAGGGTAACCAGGACTGCAACAGTGAATACACTCTAACATCTATGTTTATGGTAAGTGTACACAACTGTACTATGTTTTTCATGTTTCACTGTTGCAGTCATCACACTTGGGTTGATTCCCAAAGCTGAGGAAGAGTGGAGGCAGTCAAGAAATATTAGGGCTGGCTAGCAGGCCTTGTAAGACTGCTGTGGCAAATCCAGCTCTGGATTTAGAAAAGATAGGTAAGTGGTAATGCTTATTGAAGATGTGTACAGGACTCCAGGTTGCAGCTTCCAAGATGTCCCTGGTAGGAACTCCCCTGAGAAATGCTGTACAGGTAGCCCTAGTGGAATGAGTTCCGATTCCCTGTGGGGTAGGTTTTCCATGGTGTTTGTAGCAGAAATGGATGCAGTGTGCTATCCATTTGGAAATGGTTTGCTTTGAAATGGCCTTGCCCTCTGCCCCATGTAGCAAAGCTGACTAGCAGCTAGTTAGATTGTCTGAAGGTTTTAGTCCTGTCAAGGTAGAATCTGAGTTATCTGTGCAAGTCCAAGGAGGTCAGGATCCTTTCCCCTTTATTCTGAGGATTAAGGAAAAAGGTTGGTAAATGGATGGACTGATTTAAAGCCACACTGGATACTACCTTGGGCATAAATGATGTATTAGTCCTGAGGGAAACCCTGTCAGCATGGAAAATAATGAAGGGTTCCACAGCTATTAGTGCCTGCAACTCAGACACTGTTCTTGCTGAAGTGATGGCCAGCAGTAAGGCTGCTTTCCAAGAAAGGAATTTTAACTCTGCTGCAGCAGCAGGCTCAAAGGTGGGAAGCGCGAGTTTCTCTACTATAAAGTTAGAAGTCCCAGGCAGGGGTGGGAGCTCTCCTCGGGGCCTTAAATTGTTAGCTCCTCTCAGGAACTGTTTGATGAGAGGGTGAGAAAAGAGGTGGCTCAGTATTGTAATGAGCTGAGATGGCAGAGGCATGAATCTTAATTGAGGAAAAGGATAAGCCTCTGTGGAGCAGCTCTGCTAGGTAATCTAGGATTTGAGGTAAGGTGGGCAGAGCTGTGCCCTTTCCTTGAGACTGGCTCCAAGAACAATATCTTTTCCACTTTTCTGAATAGGATTTCCTAGTACTAGGCCTTCTGGCCTCAAGGATGACTTCCAGCACCTGTTTGCTGAGGGTTGCTGGTGGTGTGTTCAGGGGATAAGCCAGGCTATAAGGTTCAGGGTTTGCAGCTGTGGATGCAAAATCTGTCCCTCCTGCTGGGACAGCAGGGAGGGGGGTCTGATGTAGGTGCCAGGGTGGAACTGCTGTCAGACTGCGTAGGAGTGGGTACCTGTGCTGGCGTGGCCAGTCTGGGGCAATAAGGATTATTCTCGGTCTGTCCTGTTTGATCTAGAGTAGTACTTAAGAGAGGAGGGGCAGAGGGGAAAGGCATAAATGAAGAGGTCTTCCCATGTAAAGGATAGGGCATCCACTTTCCACACTTTGCTGTGGTTTCTGGTGCAAAATTTGCTCAACTGATGGTTTTGCGGGGAGGCAAAGAGGTCCACCTGTGGATTAGAGGTTTGAATGAGTTGGGTTCCAGTTTCCACTCGTGTGAGTCAAGTAGATTTCTGCTTAGGTCATCTGCCAATGAATTTTGTTTGCCTGGCAGGAATTGAGCTTGCAGGTGCACTTGGTTGCTGAAGGCTGTGCTCCACAGGGCCATGGCTAGCCTGCAGAGTGGGTAGGAATGGGTTCCCCCCTGCTTGTTTATGTACCACATAACTGTGGTGTTGTCTGTCTTTATCAGGAGTTATCCTGGAAGGATAAGGTATTTGAAGGCTGTCAGAGCATTCTGTACAGCTAACATTTCTTTTTGACTGATATGCAGGGGAATTTCTCCTGCGCTCCATTTGCCTTGAATGCATTTGCCCACCATCTGAGCCCCTCATGCATAGTCTGATGCGTCTGCTGTCAGAATTTTGGTGGCGAGGGGTTGAGTGAAAGGGAGCCCCTTATTGTGGTTGCATGCTTCTGCCCACCAAAGGAACTCTACCCTTAGGCAAGAAATGATAGGAATCACTGTTTCCATGTCCTGAGAATGTTGACACCAGAGACTTTTTAAGTACCATTGAAGTTTCCTCATATGCAGTCTTGCACATGGAATTAGTAGAATGCATGAGGTCATGAACCCTAGGGCTTGCAGTATTTTTCTTGCAGATAGCTGGGTTTTGATGGCCATTAGTTTGAAGTAGTTTGTCAAATAAACCTGTTTTTCTGTAGTGAGGAATGCCATTCTGGGAAGTTGTGTTCAAGCTTGCTCCCAGAAATACAACCTTTTGGCTGGGCACCAGTTGTGATTTCTTTTTGTTGATGGTGTACCCCAGAGAAGTTAGGAGTCTCTTTATAAATGCCAGGTGTTGAAGTAGCAATTCCTGACTGTCCGACTGAAATCAGGCAATCATCCAAGTATGGGTAAATTTGAATGTTTCTCAGCCTGCAGTATGCAATGGCTGGAGCCAGGCACTTTGTGAACACCCTGGGCGCAGTACATAAGCCAAAAGGAAGTGCAGAGAACTGACAGTGCATAAAGCCTGCCCTGAAACGTAGATATTTCCTGCAAAATTCCCTTATGGGGATGTGCAGATAAGCTTCTTTTACGTCTAGAGTGACTAGCCAGGCATCCTTGGCTAGCATAGGAAGAAGCTGTGGCAGTGTAAGCATTTTGAATTCTGGGACCACCAGGAAGGTGTTGAGAATTGGCATCAAGGATAGTGCACCAAGAGTTCTCTTTTCTGGGCACCAGGAACAGTCTGGAGTAGAAACCCTGTCCCCTTTGCTCTGTTGGAACAGGTTGAATAGCCCTGATACTGAGAAAGAAAGTACTTGCTTTTGAGCCTCTGCCCACTGGTTTGGAGGAAGGTCTGGCATCCTATTTGGGGTTGGCAGTGAGTGGATGTAGAATCTGTATCCCCGGGATACAATGTTTAGGACCCATCAGTCTTGGGTAATGGACATCCATTTTTTTGCAAGCAGGACAAGTTTTCCTCCTAGGGGGTGCAAGTACTTGGGCATAGCTGGGAAGGATGATAGACAAGTCATTGTGAACTTTTTCCATAAGGGGTGGCTTACCACTCCCTGTTTTTGAGGTGGGAGCACTCCATTGTTTAGATATCTGCATACCCTGAGACTGTAGTCTTGGTGGTCTGTTGTCCCTGGGTTTGGATTGAGAAGGCCTGGGAGTGATTGGAAAGGACTAGTTTTTAGAAGGCCAATGCCTACTGAATCTAAGTGGCTGGACCTGTTATAAATCTTTTAACAGTTTGCATAGATTTAGCTTTTTCCTCCATCTTTTTAAGAACAACTTCTGCTTTTGTACCAAACAAACATTCCTGGTTTAATGGAGCATCTAGTAATTTTGCTTTGATATGGTCTAGCAAGATTTGTTCCTTCAGCCAAGCATGCCTTCTCAGTACAGACTCAGTGACAGCAGCCCTGCAAGATGCTTCTAAGGCATCAAAGCTACACTGCAGAGTATCTTTACTAACTTGGTTTGCAGAATGCATTAACTCTTTTAAATCTTTGTTTTCTGTACAATCTGGAAGCAACAACATTTTTGTTTAATTAGTCCCATAATATGCTGCTGGTACTTCAACATGTGAAACTGGCAATTCAAAGCCCTGATGGCAAGAGTTGCAGACGTATATACCGTCTTATCCCATCTGTCTAAAGCTCTAGAATCTCTGTTCGAAGAGGTAGGGGTTTTTAGCTGTAGTAGCCTTAATGCCTTTAGGTCCCTGGAAAATGGTCTCTGGATCCGCACTCTGTAGTACCTGTCAGGCTTTCTAGGAGCTGGTGATAAGATATCAGGAGTAAGACTGGATTCCATGAAGACAAAATCTACAATATCCTAGACAGGGGATATATAGCTAGAGGCCTGTGCTGAGGCAAGTCTAAAAATTCTCCAAGTCTCTTTTTGAACTGACGGCAGTCCTGGCATTCCCAGTGGAAATGCTCTCTTAAGGTATGCAAGGTTTCACCAAAAGAAAAATCCTCTGGAGGGGAGGCAGAGGGAGTGGAATCCTCTGCATCAGAATCCTCATAGGTAGATAAGGGTAAGTCCTGGTCATCTGAGGGGTCACAGTCATCGGACTCATGCTCTGTAGAATCAATTCTTTGTCTTTTAGAGGGGGAAGGCTGGCTTCCCCTAATTAAGGTTATAAGGTCTTCAGCCATTCTAAGCGTTTGATTCTGCGGCATGGGAGCTTGAGCATGTGCTTTGGTTGTCGATTTTCTAGGCATAGTGCGAACTCTGGGCCTGAGAAACTCGGTAGTTTTAGTCAAAAACAAAGTTGTCGGTTTAATACAAACATCGGAAGGTCGGACTACACCCTCAGAAGCCAGTGCCTGCACAGCGGCTCTGGACCCATCCAAGGTAGAAACATCCGTAGGTTTCATAGTTGAAGAAGCATCTCGCGGCATACCGGACTCCGAATGGGTCTCAGCAGAGGCCTGCGAATCTGTAGAAGCAGGTATCAGGGGATGCGAAGGCGCCTCAGTGAGTACCAGCGGACTGGAGACTAGCTTAACGGAAGCGCTGTTGGCAGTTTTGGACCTATGCGGTCTGTCTCTATCTTTATCCTTACATTTTTTCTGAATATCGGTAGTCCAATGGCTTATCGAAGCCATTTTGGAATACGGAGAATGAGAGTGAAAGAATTTAGCTACAAAGATAGCCCAACGAAGAATAGTTTGGGCGTTAAACAAGGCACAAAACCGATAGCGAGTAATGTCGTGGTCTGGGCCTAAACAGGTGATGCAATAAGAATGAAAATCTCTGAGAGGTATTTGCTTTCCACAGGCAAGACAATTGCTAACTTTTTCTGACATCAGTTGGAGCAAGAAAAAAGGGATCTCCAATGGGGTACTTAGCTTTAGAAGACTTCAGGTTTGAAACTCGAACAACGAAAACTTCAGGTAGCGGCTAACCGGCAATTGCAAACTGCTTCTGCTTCGGGCTCCCACGCGGCTAGAAAAGCTGATGTAATGGCATCGGCTGCATCTTTTATACCCCTGACGACCTGATGTCATGGAAGAGGCAACAGCATCGGACATAGAAATCCAAAGACTCTGGTATTAGGGCCGACTGAGGGCTACCTGCAGGCAGATAACTCAAGTGTGATGACTGCAACAGTGAAACATGAAGAACATCTGACACAGCACACAGATGTATGGATAAATTATGTCTTGTGGCAATGCAGTGACAAAGTTGGTCCTATCCAATACATAGTACTTTGAAAAGCTAAACACAAAAGTCCAAGAGGCAGCTCCATAAATATTCTGAGCCGAGGCCTGGCTCTGTAACATATAACGATAAAGCCCTATGGTCCAGAAGTCTTCAGAGTGAGGAAAAGCACAGCAGGCCTTTACTTCTGCAAATAAAGTAGGCCCACAAAAAAATTAAAAAAATAAAAAAAATTTGTGCTGCTGCAGGATAGACTCTGCAAATGGCTTTGCAACTGGATTTCATCCCACCAGACAAAAGACTGACAGCAAAGCTTTTGATTGTTTGCAGCCAGTGGTTGGGGGGCACTTAAATACATTATCATTTTTGAAGGAAATAAGGAAGCAGCTAGTAAATTAGTAGATTATCTTAACACTACAGATTTCCTTTCCTTTACTTATGTATTTGAAATTACCAGGATTTCATACTTGGATGTGGATCTTAGTAAAGACATGGAAAGGAACGCATATGTAGCGAAAATTTATAGAAAGGCCACATATTCAAACTCTTTATTACATTTTAGCAGTTGCCATCCATGGCACCAAAAGAAATCAGTGGTGAAGGGCCAACTCGTGAGAGCTGCCCGTATGGTCACGTTGGACCAGGATTTCATGGATGAATGTAATAATTTGAGGTCAATGTTTGTTAGGAGAGGTTACCCAGTAGAATTTTTTGAGTGTCTACTGGAAGAAGTAAAATACAAGAGAGAACAGGGGTTGTATAAACCCATTTTGTCCATTGGTTTACAAAGTGTTACAATAAGTGACAGAGACTTGCAACAAAAAGAAGTATAGAATTTAAGTTTAATAACACCCTATAGTAGTAATGCAAGGGAAATAATGTCAATTTTGAACAAAAATTGGAAAATAATTAGGAGAGATCTTCACCTTTCTTACAAGGTCAAAAGCAAACCCCGGATTATTTACAAGAGGGGGACTAATTTAAAGGAATTATTACAACATAAAAAAAACACCCCACAGTGGAAGTGTGGCATGTACAAATGCGAAATGTGTAACTACTGTAAATACATGAGTACAGGACAAGACATTGAAGTTAAAAATATTAGTTTTAAAATCAAACTGAAGTACACTTGTCAGTCCAAGTTTGTGGTTTATGTATCTCAGTGTCAATGCTGTGCAGCGTTTTACATAGGTAAAACGGATAGAAGGTTAAAAGAACGAGTATATGAACATCTATATAAAATAAAGACCCTTAACAGAGAAAATGCACTGGCTAGACACATTATTTCCTATCCACAACATTCATTTTTGTTCAAAGCAATTGATTCAGTTGTTGATGATAGCCGGGGGGGGGGGGGGGGGTCCCGCTTACACTTTTACTTGAGCAACTTGAGTTAAGTAGGCAAATATGTACTGGGGCAATGTTTTACCCGGGTTTGAATGAGACAATCTTTAAATAGTATACTGAAGTTGAAAAATCTTAAATGTTAATGTGTGTATGCATTTTTATAAAATGCACTCATATTTGTGATATCTGACTTCATTTGACTCGGATATATAAGTTTCTGACTTCTTAGTTAACTAAGTAATATTATATTTTGAGAGTCAACACAATAATTTCAGATATAGTATTGTTAGCATATGTATGTTTGTATATATATTTCTATCACCATTACAGGTAAAAATTCTGAAGGAAGGGAAGGGTTGAGATGTTCAAAAATATTGTCAGTCATGTTTGTTTTTAAAAAATGTTTTAAGTAGCAATAATGTGGATGTGCCTTTAAGACACAAGATTTTAATTAGAAGTATCATGTGACAAAAAGGGTGTGTATATATTGTTTGTGTTGAAGTTTGTTCAGTTTCTGATGAAGTCTTGCCACATGTGCAAGACGAAAAGCGCTTCATTAAACTGAAAGAGAATTAAACTGAGAGAGAATTTGCTTTGGTGTTTCCAAGCTGTCTTTTTGTTTTCGCTAGTTTGTCTTACTTTGGTTCCTGTCTGTATAAGCTGCACTGACCAGAGTGTGCACCGACATAAACAATTATGGTTTTGCTACACTATTCATATCAAAATTAATATAGTTTGTCAGTGATTTGGAACATGTCTGATTAGTCAATGGGTGACCCCAATTACAAGGCATGCGTTAGCAATGGAGAGTTTGTCCTGGGTTACTGGTGCCTGGCTTCACTAAAGGCAGAAGCACCCTGGTAGCCCTTCTCTCTGTGACATTTCAAGAACTTAGAATGGCTTTTTCATATGCATTTTCTTTACTTACCTCAACAAGACATTTGAATCAGTTAACTACAATATTCTACAAAACACCTTGCAGTTTTCAAGCATTAGTCTTTAACATGATTTCAGAACTACTTAAACAACTGCTCTTTTAACATCAAAGTTGAGTCTCCCTACTGAAATGTCAGCAGTCAAAATGTCGAGTGCCAAAAAGCTGAAAAAACCCTGAAAATTCATCCCTGGTTTAGCATGTATGTGTCTAATGGACAAAAGTAACCTGTAAATGGTTCATTGCCCAGGCCCGTGCTTACAATTATCAAGGGTATCTGAACTAGTCAGAGATTTGGGATGCATGGCTAGGCTTTAAAAGGCCCTTGTGGTCATTAGCCTAAACACCTATGAACCTGTGAGCAAAAACACAGGAATAGAAAGAAACTTGAAAATCATTCTTCCCCTTAAAACTTCTTTTTTTTGGGGGGGGGGGTTAAGTCTACCCTGCACTCCCCTATGTGAGGGGCAAGCCTCCCACACTCCAGTGTACACTTACCTTAAATGTAGATGTTCAAGTGTATTCACTGTTGCAGTCCTGATTTGTGGGGTATTTCCTGCTGTGGAAGTCCTTGGCCGACCCAACTACCAGAGTAAAAATCTCCCTACTCCTAAGGCTGGTGGACACCCTACCCTGACATCAGTATGCTTGGGTATAAAGGCAGCCAGCTGATGCCACGACATCAGTGTTTTCTTGCCCCTAGAAGGTAGTTGCCCCCAGGATGAACCATAAGGAAGGGACAAAGGTAGAAAAAGGGGCCTCTGGTTAGTGAAGAAAATAGAAGCAGACTACTACTGTAGGCAAAAGGGGGGAAGAAAAGAAGACTGCAACAGTGACTGCACTCGAACTTCTACATTCATGGTAAGTGTACACACCTGCACTATGTTCTTCATGTTTCACTGTTGCAATCCTGACTTGTGGGATGATTCCCAAAGCTGAGATGAAGATGGAAGGTAGATTATGAAGACGAGAGGATGCCTGCAAGATGGCAATGGCAAATCCTGCTCTAAACATGAAGAAGGCTGATAAGTGTAGTGTTTGGTAAAGTTATGCACAGATGACCAGGTAGCAGCTTCCAAAATGTCTTTGGTAAGTACTCCTTCAAGAAGGGAGCAGAGGTAGAAGTGATTTTACCATGATGGCTGTTACAAAAGGAAATACAGTGGGAGATCAACTTGGAGCTACTCTGTTTGGAAACAGTTTTCCCTTCAGAGGCAGAGGCAAAGGACACAAAGAGTTGGTCTGATTTTCTGAAAAATGTAGTTCTGTCACAATAGCAGTGAAGCTGTCTGTGCACATCTAATGAGTGAAAGATTCTTTCCCCCCAGTTCTGATGCTTGGGGAAGAAGGTGGGTAAGTGTATGGCTTTAATTCAAGGATGCGTCTGTGAACACCTTGGCCATAAAGGATGGATTAGTCCTAAGTGATATTCTGTCTGGATGGAATATGAGTAATGGTTCCACTGCCATGACAGCTTGCAGCTCGGAGACCTTCCTGAGTTAAAAGTCAGTAAAAGGGCAGTCTTCCAGGTTAAGAATTTTAAATCAGCAGAAGCTGCCAGTTTAAAGGGGGGAAGTGTCAATTTTTCTAGGACAAAATTGAGATCCCATGGAGGTGTGGACTGCCTCCTGGGAGGTGTAATGTTAACCACTCCCCTTAGGAACTGTTTTATCAGGGGGTAGGAAAAGATAGGAGGAAGAGTAGGGATGTGGGCTGAAATGGCAGAGGTGTGAATCTTGATGGAAGAAAAGGACAGGCCTCTGTCCACCAGGGTAGCCAGGTAATTTAAAATGGCAAAGATATTGGCCGAGTTAGGATTGAGGCCTTACTACTGACACCAAATTGATAATCTTTTCCACTTGGTTGAGTATGACTTTCTAGTACTTGACTTTCTAGCCTCTTTGAGAATGTTTTGAACTTGTCTGCTTAGGGTGTATTCAGAGTAGTATTCTGGGGAATTATCCAGGTTGAGAGTTTGAGAGTCTGTAGGTTGGGATGCACAAACCTCCTCTTGCCCTGAGTCAGAAGGCCCACTCACTGAGGTAACTGCCACAGTTTTTCATTTGTTAAACTTAGTAGCAGAGGATACCAGTGCTGCCTGGTCCAGTCTGGGGCTATCACGATGACACTTGGGCCTTCTTCCCTGATTTTTAGAAGGACCTATGGAAGAAGAGGCAGGGGAGGAAATGCATAAAGGAAAAGGAGGCTTCAAAGGAAGGAGAAAGTACCTGTCCTTCAGGCAGTGGGTAGTTTGCTCCTGACACAGGATATTTTCAGCTGAGCATTTTCTTTGGTGGCAAAGAGGTCTACCTGTGGGGATACCCATTTCTGAACTATGCTGAGAAATGTTTCCTGGTGCAGATACCACACATGGGGATCCATAAAGTTCCTGCTGAGATGATCTGCTAGAGTGTTTTGAGCCCCTGGGAGGTACTGTGCCATTAGGTGCAACCCCAATGAGTGAGCCGTCCCCAAGACCTGCATCACTAATCAACAAAGAGGATAACAGTGGGTGCCCCTTCTTGGTTTATGTACCACATGACTGTGGTGTTGCCTGTTTTGACAAGAAGAATTCCTGGTTTCCAATAATATTTGAAAGCCACTAAGTCCTTTTGGACTGCCATCAGTTATTTTCAATTTATCGGCTTGTGTCTGAATTGATCTTCCCATCTGCCCTGGGACTGAATGTGTTGGAAATGAGCCCCCCAGCTGTCTCTGAATCATCTGTCGTTAAAGTTTGGCCCTAGGGGATGAACCAGAAGGGAAGACCTTGGTTCTGGGCACATGCCTGTACCCACCATGCACATTCCTCCTTGAGGCAAGGGATCAGCTGAATTTCTGTCTGCAGGGACGGTGAAGCTTGGCATCCCAGATTCTTGAGGTACCACTGGAGCTTCCACATGTGTAGCCTGGCCAGAGGGATCATGGGGATACAAGACGCCATGTAGCCTAATGCTCATAGACATAATGTTTTACAAGTACTGAGTCAAAGAGGAGACTGTTTCTGGAGGAAGGAAGGCCTTTTGAAGGGCGAAATCCAGAAGAGTCCCCAGGAAAACTATCCTAGTGGATGAGTCTGTGTTGGATTTGCAAAGATTTATGGTGAACCCCAAGAAGGTGAGGACAGTCTCAGTGAAGGCCAGATCGTTGAGGAGTGTTGAGGGACTAGTGGCTTGAATGAGGCAGTCATCCAGACAGGAGTAAATCTGGATCCCTCCTGTTCTGCAGAAGGCAATCAAAGGAGCTAAATACTTTGCGACGACCCCGGGAGCAGTAGACAAGCCAAAGGGCAGTGCAGAGAATTAAAAACGACTGGTTGGTATGAAGTGCAGAAAACTTCTGCAAGATGCCTCTATAGGAATGTCCAAGCAAGCAGCTTTTAGGTCTAAAGTGTTAAAGTGACCATTCAAGGCCTGAGGGGCTACCATGGGAAGAACTGTTTGAAGAGTCAGCATTTTGAATTTTGGTACCAGCAGAACTGATTGAGGGTGGACAGGTCCAGAATAGGGTGCCAAAAGCCTTCCCTTTTGGGAACCAGGAATAGTCTGGAGAAGAACCCTTTCCCTCTTTGGATCTGGTACTAGTTCTACTGAGCCCTGTGAGCATAGCTTGTGAATCTGAGAAAGGGGCTCTGCTCTCTGATTTTTTTGGAACATCTGGGTAACCTGAGTATCTTAATGGCGCTTTGAAAGTGAGCTTGTAGCATGTGAGATAACTTTCAGAAACTACTTGTCTGAAGTAATGAGGGACCAGTTTTCTTTGAACAGGGATAGCCTTCTTCCTAGTCTTCCTTCTATCTTTTCTGGAGAGGTTGGGGGGGGGGGGGTAAGAGAAAGTAAGAGTCACTGCTGCTCTCTGACAGGGCCCTGTTGCGTAGAACTGGGTTCCTGAGAACCACTGCCTGGGCCTCTATGATTGTTGCTGCCTTTGGGGGCTTTCCCCTCTGAGGCTTCCTTTGGCTGCCTTTTGATCGAGAGGGAAAAGACCATTGTTTAGCGGGAAAATTCCTACTAAACCTAGGAGGCTGAACTTCGAGGAAATCCTTGATAGTTTGCACAGATTTTGATTTATCTTCCATTTTTTTTAGCACAGCCTCATCCAGGGGTGCATTTAGAAGTTTGGATTTGACATGGTCTGGTAGGGTCTGTTCCCTAAGCCAAGCATGCCTTCTAATGACAAAGCTAGATACAGCAGCTCGGATGAGGCCTCCATAGCATCATAGCAGCAGTGCAATGAGTTTCTAGACACCTGGGAGCTGGAATGGCAAAGCTCCAACAATTCCTTGGAAATGTTCATGTCCTCCAGCAAGGATATCTTTTGCTTAATTCTATCTAAAATACTTTGTTGGAATTTTATCACATGAAACTGGTGGTTAAGGGCTCTCATGGCTAGTGTAGCAGAAGTGTACACTTTTTTTTTACCAAACCTATCAAGAGCCCTGCTTTCATAGAGGGTTCTTTGAAGAGCTGGCTCTTGTTCCCTTGGGACCTGGAATGACAACTTCTGGGTCAGCAGAAGGGTTTTTGAAAATGTATTTATGTCAGTCCAGTAACCATGTAAAACCTGTCTGGTTTTTGTGGGACTGGAGGTAGAGAATCTGGGTTTAGGGAAGAGTCCATAAAAAACATCTTTTAAGACCTCCAATATAGCCACCACCTCCAATACTGAAGGAATAGCCAAAGGTTTGTGTTCTGGGAGGTCAAGGAACTCCCTACCCCTCTTTTTAATGATGTCTTCAGGAGGTGAAGCTGAAGGCAGATTCTCTTCAGAATATTAATCTTCAAAGGGACTAAGGAAAGGTCTCTCCTCAAAGACAGACTCCTCCCGGTCAGAATCCTCCTCTGAATCTGGAGGTTTAGAGAAAATTTCAAGGACAGGATCCTGCTTCTTTTTCCCTTGGGAAGGTTCCGAACGGGGTTTCCTACCTCTGACTACAGAGATAATGTTCTCAGCTAACCTGACCAGGTCTTGCTGATAACCTGCTGAGTGGCAACCGGTTGGCCTAGGCATAGGACCTGAGGTAGAGCCCTTCTTAGAAGTAGTTCGGCTTAGGTATGGCCACCATCCTGACACCAGTATCTCTAAGGCAGAACCAATGCAGGCAGATACCTCAAAGGAACATCACCATTACAAGATCACTCACTGGAAGCTCAGATGCAGAAGGGGGCTGTGAAAGCGCCTCGACTTCCTCAGAGACAACGAGCCTTGGGAGACTGGCTGAGGATGAATGGTTATCATCAGAGGCCATAAACCTGGGTCTTTTTTCCTTGTCCTTCTCACGCTTAGGGAGCCCAACCTCGGCATGACTGGCGGATGCCATCAAATGATGCAAAGAAGATTGCAGACTAAGATGCCAAACAAAGATTTCAGCCCAACACCTGATAGTCCTACAATTGAAATGAGCACAAAAACAACAAGTAGGGACTTCGTGATCCGGGCCTAGACAGGTGACGCACAAAGTATCAAAGTCTCAGTGTGGGATTTGCTTACCACAGCAGAGACAATTGTTAACCTTATCTGACATGAGTTAAGGAAAGAAAGAGAGTGAGGTACTTAGCTTTAGAAGACTTCTCTCTAGTGCGGACTGACCAATGCACTGAAACACTGCATTGGGCACCGATGGCAAGAAAAGACTGATGTCATGGCATTGGGTGGTGCCCTTTATACCCAAGCTTACTGACACCAGGGTAGGGCATCCGCCTGCCTTAGGAGGAGGGAGATTTTTACTGTGGTAGTCAGGCTGGCCAACGGCTTCCACAGCAGGAAACCCTACAAGTCAAGACTGCAATAGTGAAACATGAAGAACATCTTATATACATCAACTCCGAGACTGTCATACCTTGGAGTAAAGGGAATATTATGAGAAATGGTATCTCAAACTTACTATATACAACTCCGATCTTTCAGTCAATCAGCCTCCGTGTTTCAGACTCGCTCTAACAGGTCCAGACATTCCAAATGGCTACCCAAAGGGATACATAAGCCAACCTCAACCAACCCCTATTATAGTCTTCTTCAAGGATATGAGTATGACCCTCTGCCATTCACAATATTTATAAGCAAACTTTCCTTGGACTTTCTTATAACCAAGCTACTCATAACCATCCCTTATTCGAACTCATACAGCACAATCTCCACACTGACATCAACAAACTCACCCACAGATTGTAAGAAAAGCAACTCATTCTAACACACTTCTCAAATCAATACCCAATATAACAGTCAAGTCATCAACCATGCCTCCTCATTAAAATACTTAGGACTCTCCCCAAATCCTTCCCTACAAACAACACTTATAAGATCCTGTTCAGCTGTTATAAGATTTCATTATTACTATCACATGACAGTAAAGCTAATATTGTTGTGGGAATTCTACAACCACAGCTCATATATGGCCCTCCTCTGCTAGCCTACACTTCTAAGGAAAAAAAAAATAAATGACACCCCAAACTCTCTCAAACAGAACCTTTAGTTGTATTATCCTATTCCAACCTTCTGGACACCACAATATAACTCTTGTACACACCATAATTCCAGTCTGTTAGTACAAGGATCTCCTGCTTCTAACTACAACATACAAAACCTTGAATAATTTTTCTACTCCTCAACTCTTTTACAGACTTATTACTAAACCCTGAGCATATGAATTACAATCCCATGCTAATAATGCCCCAGTCTTGTAAAGAACTTAAGTACAGTTGTGTAAGTTGTACTTGACTTATACCAGTAGATGTTCAAATTCCTCATGGCTGAATTAGCCTTTTGGCTATATGGGTTGTATGCTGCCTAGAATACAACCACCATCCAACTTCACAAAACTCTGGCTTCCTCTGACACCTTCACTCAGATTGCTGACTGGCCAGCCCCATGGAGGGAAATCAGCAGTCAGAGTGAAGACAACTTCAGGACTTGCTTGCCCATAAAGGCAGAAGAGCATACTCATCCTGTACCTCTTAAAGGTATAAACAGTAACAAATAACTTTATATAACAACAACTAACTTCTGGTGGCACAGTGGCACAGCGTATAGCATTATCACCTCACAACAAGAGGCTCCCTGGTTTGATTCTTGGCTGGGGTGCTTTCAGCGTGTCCTCCCTGTGTTTGCATGGGTTTCCTCCAGGTGTAAAAGTAAATCTTGACACGATTTTGGGTATGAAAGTGGGATTTGTTCTTAAAGAGACCCTATCCCTGGGGAACATCAGATTGGGTTCACCTACCAGGAAAGCTTAAAATCAGATACTCTTCTTGCAGATGTAAAAAAATTAGTGCAGTTTTCCAAGTCAAGAACCTTAAATTAGCTTGATGGGCAGGTTCAAATGATGACCAAGTCAATCATCAGCACAAAGTTGAGATCCCAAGAAAAAGCAACAAGTTTATGAGGAGGACTCAAATATCAAATTCTGTTCAGAAATCATTTTACCACATATAGAGAAGTAAGAGGAGGTTTCATGGGCAGATATGTTGACATGGCCACAAGATGAACCTTTATAGAGGAATAAAAGAGACCAGAGGAAAGTAACTCACACAAATGTTTGAGCACAAAATGCCTGATGGGCACTTAGTTATTTGGTTAGGTACCAGTTACAAAATCACTTCCACTTACCAATAAAGGCTTTCTTGTTTCCTTTAATATCTGCTACATGCCCCCATAAGTTCCTAAAAGGTATTAGAAATTAATCATCCAGGGTGTCAGTTGCAGCTGATTGAGACAGGGGTGTATTAAGCTCCCTTGTCTTGTGTGTGAGAAAGTTTGTGATAAATGCCATCAGCGAATTCCAAAAGAAAGAAAACCACTGTTGAGTGGGCCAAAAAGGGATCACCACAATATTTTTGGGAAATCCATTTGAATCCTCAAAATTACCCTGAATATCACTGAAAATGATGGAAAAGCATAAAGGAACATTCCATTCCAAGAAAATGAAAATGCATCTAATTTCCATGCTTGCTTGTGAGCGCCCTGGAACAAAATGTGTTTAGCTGTCTGTTTTGAAAGGAGGTGAACAGATTTGGATCAGTTCCAGGAATCCTCATCACCACCTAACACCTACCCCCTTTTTCCCAATTTTACACATGGAATCGGGTTTTTGCCTCACTGTCGCCATCTCTCGCGATTCACTGCCACTCTCCTACTTTCTTCCACAGTCATGCCCGACTGTCGTATGTCTTGTCTCACATAAACCATCCACCTCTTGGCTGGATGTTATTGCTTCCTATTGCCTATTTCCTGTCTGTCCCAAATCTTCTTCACCAGATTGTCTTCTCCTTTTCCACACATGTACCCGAACTATCATAATCTGTTCTCTTTGACTTTCTCTGCAATTAGAGCTACACTGGCTTCTGCTCATATGACCTCATTTCTTTGTCTGTCCTACCACTCATCTCAGGCACTTCATCTCCATCACCTCTAGCTTCTTCAAGTGCTCTGCCTTTATTTCCCAAGTTTCTATACTAAACAGTAG
Source organism: Protopterus annectens (assembly GCF_019279795.1). NCBI lineage: Eukaryota > Metazoa > Chordata > Ceratodontiformes > Protopteridae > Protopterus > Protopterus annectens. The sequence goes on from NC_056725.1 coordinate 221,467,342, forward strand.
TACTGGTTGCACCACTGTTTTTACACCTAACCTTTCAGCTTCTTTGGCATTCTTCCATCTTACACTACCCATGACACTCTGTGCCAGTTGGCTGCAGTCCCTTTGATTCAAGCTTTGACCTCCTCATTCAGACTTCCTTTATCCATAACCACCCTTCCCAGATGCCTGAAGCTGTTAACCTGTTCCACCATCTACGCTGTTATCTCAATTCTCATTTTCTTCTTTCTCCTCCCATTTGCTGCCATTATAACTGACATATGTACTCAGTTTTATCCCATGTGCTTTCAGTTTTACATTCCACTCCTCTACCCTTTGCAGAAGTTTTTGCCCAGTCTACCTGTAATACCACATTATTTGCATACAGCAACTTTGCTGATCTGTCCTCTCCAATCTGTTTGCTAATGTAGTCCATCACCAATATGAACATCAGTGGGTTCACAGATGAACCCTGATGCACATCTATACCCACTTGGAACCCCTCTGTGAGACCAAACTCTGTTTGCACTGGAGCCATTGGGTCATTGTACACATTCTGCAGTAATTCTGCCAATATTTCTGGGACTTCGAACCACCGCAGGACTGCTCAAGTCAGCTTTCATGGGACCTTGCCATATGCCTACACCAAGACTAGGAATGCGCAACTGGACTCTTTCCTCATCTTTAACTTCTTCTCAACTACCTATCTCACTGCAAATATTGGGCCAGTTGTGCTGCATCCTTATCTGAATACAAACTGCTCATCTTCCATCTTACTATCTACTGCTCTGCATATGTGTTTATCAATCAGCCTCTCCAGAGCTTTCATGCAGTGTAACTGAGTTTGATACCTCTGTACTGCCCACAGTATGGATGTCTCCTTTATCCTTGTACACTGGCACTAGTAAGTTTATCTCCAGTCATCTGGGATATGCCTTTCTCTCCATACTGCTATGGGTACCCTCAGGAGCCATTTCTCCCCATCTCATCCAACATTTTGAATGCATCTGCTGTGACCTCATCTGAGCCTGCTACTTTCTCTGACTTCATTTGCCTTAGTGCTGTTCTTACTTCTCCTACGGAGGGCTCCTCCTCTACTTTCATCGTACTCTGCTCCTGTAAGACCTCAATCACTTAACTTCTATTCATGAGGGTCTGCCCTGGTCCTACTCAACTTGTCTGTCTCTGTTTTGCTCTGACAGAATGTAAAATGCGTGAAGAGTTAAGGAATGCTGAAGAGCTAACTTCCAAGCTGTCATTGCCAGCTTGCATAAGGGGTACAACCTTGTACCTTCCTCCATGTTTATGTACCACATGACTGTTACTGTCTGTAATCACTTGGGGTCCTGGAGACCATAGGTGATGGAGAGATTTCACGGCTTGGATCACAGCCAGGATTTCATTTATGCTGATGTGCTTTGGTCTGTCTGGATGACTCCAAAGGCCTTGCACCTTTACCCTTATGAAAACTGCTCCACAAGCAAAATTTGATACATCTGTGTTGAGTAATTGGTTTGAGGGCTGAGGAGAGAGAGATATGGAAACAGCAGAGTTGTCTCCACCAATGTAGTTCCATTTTTAGAAAGCCCTAAACTGGAATTTGATACTCCAGAGAATGCAAATGCTGGCTCAGTTATTTTTTTAAGAAACTATTGCATCCTTCTCATGTGCAACCTTCCTAGTGGAATCATGACAATCATAGAAGCCATGAACATTAGGGTCCTGAGAAATCCTCTTGCGGAAGCCTGAGACTGATTGGAGACATTCAGGAAAGATTCAAGATAAAAATCTGCCCTCCTTTTGTCAAAAAGGCTTTATGAAGAGAAGTATCTAGAAGGCAGCTGAGAAACACAATCCTGTCAGACGGAGTCAAGGAGGATTTTGAAATATTTATCTGGAAGCCCACATTGGTCAGAAGAAACCCAACCCTTGTTGATGACTCTTGACATCTGGATAAACACTTTGCAAAGATAAGTAAGTCATCTAGATAAAGAAAAATGAGAATGCCATTTAGTCTGCAGTAAGCCATGACTGGAGGTAGGCATTTAGCAAACACCCTTGCAGCTGTAGATAGTCCAAAGGGTAATGCAGAGAACTGATAATGTGGCCAAGAAACAGAGACCCCTGCATACTTCCCGAAGTGTGTGGCTATGGGAATGTGATAATAAGTGCCCTTCAGGTCTACTGTTAACAAATGATTCATAGGAGAAATGAGGGATAATAAGTTCTGCAAGGTCACCATCCTGAATTTTGGTACTTTCACACAGAACTTTATAAAATAAATATTTAGTACTGGTCAACAAGAGGCTTCTTTCTTTGGTACCAGAAACATCCTGAAATAAGACAGCTTTGCTCCTTTGACTTACAGGCATTGGGTCTACCACTCCTTGGGTGTGTAAAAACTGAAGCATCCAAGGAAAATATTCCTTTTGATTTGGAGGAAGTGGAGGAATTCCCCAGTAAGGAGGTTTTTGTATCCAGTGCCATCTGTAACCCTCTTGCACTACTTTTAACACCCATGAGTCCGAGAGAATCTTCTACCAGAGTGTTTAGGATCAGTTGTAGAACAGATTTGAAGAGATATTAGTTGAAGGAGAGGGAATGGTGAAAGGAAAGTTAGCATAGTCATTCTGCATTGCTGATTTGTCTGTTTTTTTTTCTGAAAGGACCATTGTTTCTTGTTTCCCACTGGCCATCTTTTTTAGCTCATAGTTTGCCCTAATATGGCTGGTTTTGCTTATTTGACTTTTTTTATGAAACAGGGAAGCCTATATAGGTTCATAGGTAGGTACTAGGCTATCTGCCTGAGGGCATTTATAAGCCTAGCCAGAGTGTGTCAGCTTTCACTGCCCCATTGATTAATTAACTGAGCCTCTGTTCTGTCAAGAAGAGCCAATGAAGTGATCCCAGGGGTGTATTTTCTGTTACCCATCCACTAATCAAGGTTTCTCTTGAAGAGTGTTAGTGAAGGTCTCTGCCTAATGTACTTAGAAATTTTGTTCCAAAGCATGGGGAGAGTCTCTGTGACAGGAATCTATCCCACCAGCATGTTCTATTTATTGTTGTGGCGAGGTTTAGCTCATTAGAGCTCATTAGAGCGAGTGGCTTGCAGTGACTTGGATTTCTTTAGGTGGAGCATGTCCATCAATTCTGAGTTGGACATGGCTTTGTAAGTCGGGCAGAAATCACCTCTGAGTAAGTGATATGCCACTGAGTACAGCTGTAGTTTTTCCAGTCGGGCTGCATAGGACATATGTTTGAGACCAGTAATCCTCTTGGTGAGATACTTTTGTGGTCTCTCCAGCTGTTGGAAGTGTCTTGTGAGGTACATCCCAAACGGGACATTGTACTCTATGATGGGTCTGAGTGACAAGTAGAGGGGCACTATAACCTCTTTATTTCTAGATGCGAACCCTTTATTAATTAGATGGGCTACATAGAAGGATTTCCTAACTACTTTGGCAATATGATTGTCAAAGGAGAGATTACTATCTACCTGGGTCCCCAGATCTCTTATTACCTCTTCTGTATTAAGGGGGCTGCCACCTATGTGGTAATTCATGGGTATTTTGTTTTTCCCAAACGGGATGACTATTCATTTTCTGGCATTTAGCTTGAGACCATGACTTTGACACCAGATGTCCGTCTCCGTAAGGCCCTTTTGGAAAATGTCTGTGTCAGCCGGAGAGTCAATTATGGCTCCCAGTTTGCAGTCATCGGCGAACTTGGCTAGCCATAGTCCTCCTGTGTTTGCCTGTACTTCTGAGAAGTATATGCCAAACAGTAGGGGGGCAGCAAGAGCCTTGGCCAGTATTCGAAAGCCTAGGGGTGACAGGTGCAAGCCGTCTCTTGTGAAGCAACGAGGCCTGTCGAGCATGTCGTCCCAGGCTGACAGACACTGGATCCCCTTTGAATGACACCAGAAGCTTAGCCAATTGTTGAAATTGACCATTTTTTCTTTATAATGCTGTATCATTCTTCGTGAGGGCAGGATGCTACTCAGGGTCAGGGTCATACCCGCCTGGGCTACATGATCAGAGAGCTCTTCCATGTCTGTTTTCATGTAGTCCAGGAAGGTACATCTCAGGTCATTCACACCAACATGAACAATGACACAGTCATATTTGTACTTGTTCTGGAGTGATCTGCATGCTTGTGTCATGTGGCGGATTCTGGCTCCCAAAAGGCAGCTAACAGTAACCTTCTCCTTGTCCAGCCTAGTGAGTGGGATGTCACTGTGCCTGACTATAGAGTCACCTATTACTACTGTGTTAGGTATGTTATTTTGCCTTAAGGGCTGTGATCGTGCGGCACACTGATTTTGTGTTTCATGTGTTGTCTGGTTTGTGATGGGAGGTGCAGGTTATTTGGGGGTCTGCTTTGGAGGTCTCTGATGCTTTTGCAGGTTTTTATTTAGAGCCTCCGAGTATGATCTTGTGTATTTTTTGCCAGTGCTGGTTTAGTGTGTTTATGTGAGGCTGGAGGTGTGGTGCAAGTGTTAACCTTCTCCTCATGACTGCCTGTTCCAGTCTTAGGTGGAGAGAGCTTAGCCTCCAATTTAGCTATATAATTGCATCTCTCGCATATGTTAATGTTTTGTGGTAGGAGGAGAGGGTTGTCTGTGTATATGATGCAGTTGTAACACTGCCTCAGGATACCCAGGTTCATCAGCTGGACTGGAGAGTATACCTGAAATTGCCCTTTGGTCATGTCTGAATAATAGGGTGAGCTGCTTAGTCGATTGGTTGGTGAGGGGTGAATAATGAGCCTTGCCCTGCTGGGCAATCAAGTGTCGGGTTATATTAGTGCTTACTATTAGGTCTGAGCAAGTGCTGGACTGTAGGATGCTTTTTAAGTGCTTAGTTTGAGAGTTAGACTACTTTCAAGGGAAAAACTGAAGAGGAGTCTTGGTGGAGCTGGGATAAATTTGGCCCTAGCTAACCGGCGCTGCCCAGATGTGCAAAACCGTGCAATCGCGGTTTTTATAGCAGGGAAATAAAAGAGATAGAAATTAACCCAAAATAGCCCACAAACTACTAACTTCTGGGCTGGAACCACTCTCTCACAGGTGAACAGAGAAACCTCCCTCTATCCAAGTAAGGTATGGACAACTCAGAAAATTATAACAGCCCTGAATTCAGCACTAGCCTGCAAACTGGACTATACTAGCTTAGAAAGGTGGGAAACAAGGAACATTTTTGTTTGAAAAGATAAGGCAAAAACAGTAAGAATACACTTAAAACAGCTTTAAACTACTACAAACAGTAAAAAATACACTTAAAAACAGCTTTAGATGGCTACAAGCAATCAGAAAAGGCTTTTAAACAAATTACCCAATTAACCAGTAAAAAAAATCTCAAAACTGAGCTCTGTTCCTGTAGTCTTCAATAAGACAAGTTATAACTGCACACTCCTGCCACTGGGGTGCAGGGGAACCTTCTCCAAAAAAGAAGGCCTGGATTAGTGCTCAAGTTATACAAACAAAGCTAAATTCAGCAGCCCTGGATCTTGTCTATGCTACAGCAAACAAGGCACACCAATTTCAGTAAGAAACAGTTCAAATATGCAGGCACTATAAGCCTTTAACCAGAAATTCCCAGCTCAGAAGGGCAGAGTCCAGCCTCTCCTCCCTCAAGAGTGCAGACCAAGAACCTTCTTAATGTAAAATAACTGGCCCGAAGCCCAAGTGCTTAAACCAGAACTTATACACTTTTAGAATAACTTGTACAAGGGAACATAAATAATCTTAGAAACTCCCTGAATCAATTTCTCTCTTTCTTCATGTTGTTTGTGAACCTGGGTAGCAAATAAGCCCAATAATACCTCCTTATCTACAGTAGATAATAGCAAAACTTTGGTTATACACCCAGGCATATCTTTACAACAATGCAGCAGTGGTAGTATTAGCAGTAGCCACAGACACCAAAACTGCACAATCATACACATTCTTCAAAGCATGGCTGAATACCTGGCACAAGAAAGAAATATTTGCTTGATTCAAAAAATAACTTTCTTCAGTAGGAAGCGAGGCAGCAAATTCCCTCAGACTATCCACATAACAAATCATACATTTCTGTATGTATGCTTGTTAGCTGAGAATTCTGAAAGGCAAGGTGGAAGACGAAACATTCTCTTACCTATATGGGCTAACAGCCTGCCTTCCTTGTCACCAGGTGAAGGGGTGGTGTTTAATACCAGTAGATGCAGTATTATATTGCAACTGGGTCAGATCTAAGGTGGGAGAAAAGAAATGTATTAGTCAGAAACATTTTACACAGTTTATCTACTATTTTTATGGACTGACTTTTGCGTATAAGGTGATTACAGGCAGCAGTCAACATTCTCCAAGGGTGGCAGTATAAGAGGGATGGGTGAAGAATGAGGAATATCCATTTGTGACATATCATAATATTTCATCAGTTCAAGATGGAATATCCATTTGCTCCCATAAAAATACATCATTCATCCTGGCTATGGTCTCAATAATTGAATATTCTTCCACAAGAAGGTAAGAATTAATATTCCTCATAGTCAGAGAGCTGGGCTTCTGAATTTTCAGAAGAAGCCCAGTCTCTGTCATCATCAGATGCAATTTCACAGTCTGTAATGCATGCTTTGCTGAGGTAAGAAAATCATCTTAAGTGTAATTACCGCTTGAAATAAACCATGTTTAATCTTTTGTTTTTTTTCACAACAGGAGTCCCTGTAGAGACCGACTCAAAGGAGAAATGTCTGACCGGTCTAATGGTCTCTCGCTCTCTCTCTCTCATCAATCACCACATGAAGAATCTCCAATAGTGTCTCCCAGCCCTGCAGAAGATTGTTCTCCCTTTCCCAAATTATTCACTGGAATAGGTGATGAGGGTGTAGTCAAACCCTAGTTTTTGTGGTGAACAAAAGTATTAGCAAACAGTGAAAAAATAACCTTGATCCAAAAACAGCCACTGGAAAACCAACCTTTAATGTAACGATCAAATGTAAAAAGACAATAAAATCTACTAGTTAAACGCTTTCATCCCAAAGCTTAGAGGGACTTCATCAGAACTGAATATTACATAAAAAAATACATTATAAAGCATTTCGCTAATTACTTAATTGCACTCAATTATGTCTATGAAAACCTCCAATTAAAAGGGCACACCTAAAAAGAAAATATCAACCCTCTATGTGCCTTAATTTTAAAACACAGTTAATATTTAGTTTTCATTAAGCCCTGGATATACAAAGGCATTCAAGTGAAGCTGCTATTTTAATTCACGAACATTGAGATGCACTGATAATATTTTTCTTATATGTCCTTAACAATTTGCTGAACCACTGCAAAATAAAATCTATGTCCCTGAAATTCACTTATAAAAGTTTACACAAAGCATTTGTGAGTTTACCCTTCTTCATATCTGAAAAGTGCTCATAAATTCTCTCCCAAAATCTTCTTATAGTTTTTCTGTATAAAATACAGGACAGTGTAAACACTTAGCAATGTATACAACATTTTTAGTTTGGCTATTGAAATGATCCCTAATATGTACTTTATTTTGCCCAACCTTTAAAACATTCATTAGTGGTCAGAATATATGGATACTGCCTGCACCTACCACATTTGAAATTTCCCAATGGTTTACTACTGGATTGTTTATGACAATTATAATTCATCTCTAACAAATTCTTAAATGACTAGTCTCTTTTAAAAACTATGTTAGGAACCATACTTAACAAGTCACCAATTCATTTATCAAGATAAAGTAATGTCCATACAGCTTTAACAATTTCTCTGCTGTGTCTATTATAGGTGGTGATAAAAGAAAATTTTCCATTAAATGTACCACTAACATGAGCTGTTTCCAAAATTATTATCATTCATATCTAAAGGGGGCATATAAAGAAAAAGAATAGCTTTATAAACATCGGTTTCTCTTTTATAAACCACCTCCTGACTTACTTTGTGAAGAAGGCCTTCAGGGTAACCCCTTTTCCTAAACATACTAAATTCAATTTCAATCAGAATCTTTGGCAGTCATTCTCTCTGCCCTGACCAGTTGCCCCTTGACTACCAACTTTTTTTGATGCAAAGGGTGGCAGCTCGAGAAATCCAAATATGAGTTAGAAAATTTAGATTTTCTGAAAATCTTGGAAGTGACTGTCTGATCTACATTCCCTATAGTTAAATCAACATCCGAGTAATTGATTTTTTCCATACTAAACTTCTTCTTTCGGCTTTTTCCCGGTTAGGGGTCACCACAGTGGAACACCTGTCTGCTCATGATTGGCAGTGGAGTTTTACGGTGTCGAGTTGCCAACCTGGCGCCCAACCTTCCACAGAAGGCACATACATGTGCACACACACACCTAGGGCCAAATTTAGAGTGTCCAAACCACCTAACACATGGGTAAATTGTAAAACTACTGTGGTGTCATTAATATATGACAAAAACTCCTCCAATTGTTGTTCCGTACCTGTCCAAATTAAAAATAAATCGTCCAGGTACCTTGTGTAGTACTTTAGATAGGTCATGTAAGTACTACCAAAATATACTCAGCTTCCCAGTGGGTCATTACTAAATTAGCATAGGTGGGGGCACATGCTGCCCCCATAGCTACCCCCACCATCTGTTTGTAAAATTGGCCCTCAAATTGAATATAGTTGTTTGTTAGAATAATTTCCATCAATGCAATCAAAGGGTTGATACGATCCTGATTATACATCCTGGCATTCACTAATTGTATCTCAAGCCAGGAAAGACCGATATCATGGGGTATAACTGAAAAACAATTTTTTTACATGTATTGTAACCATTACTGCAGTGGAGGAAATTTCTAAATCTTTCAAATGTTTCAAAAAATCCCAAGAATTCTTAGAATTTAAGTAAAAACCCATGTACCATTACAAACGTTTTGGACAACCTACCATTCACAACTGGTCTAAAAGGTGGCCAACATATCTTTGTGGAATTTTGGGATTCGAAATATGCTACCTTTCACTGGGCCAAGCCCATGAGTTTCCTGAGCCTTGCCCTGAGGTTTAGGACGTAGGCCTCAACAGACTCCATGTGAGATTCACACTCACCTTCCCATTCATCTCAAATTAAATCTAGAGATCCCCTCACCCTATGCCCATACAACTCAAAGGGTGAAAAACCTGTTGATTCCTGGGGAACCTCTCTGTAAGCAAACAACAGATGGGGCAAATATTTGTCCCAATCCCTCTTAAACTGGTCTGCAAATGCCCGTAGCATGGTCTTGAGTGTATAGTTTAACCTATCAACAAGACCATTAGTCTGGGGATGGTAGGGGGTGGTCTTTAGGTGCTTCACCTCACAGTACTTCCACAGCCAAGCCAGCAGGTCTGACATGAAATTGGCACCTCTGTCAGTAAGTACTTCTTTTGGGAAACCTACCCTGATGAAAATCTCTAACAAAATATTTGCCACCTTTTCTGCCTCAATGGACAGAGCCACTGCCTCAGGGTATCTTGTAGCATAATCTACTACCACTAGGATATACTTTTTCCCTGTGGAACAATATACATAGCTACCCTCTGAAATGGCTCATCAATCATAGGAAAAGGCATCAAAGGAGCTTTCACCTTGTCTTCTGCCTTGCCTACCTCTTGGCACTGCTCATAGGTCCTGCAGTACCGTGTTACATCTCTGGAAATTCCAGGCGAATAGAGGTTCTGCATAATATGTCTCTTTCTACGTTTTATGCCCATATGACCTGCAAAGGGAATATCATGGGCTATGGCTAGTTACGAACTGCTGTATTCTCTCACCCTCTAGCCCTCCCTCAGGGGTCCACTCTATATACAGTAATCCTTTGTCCCAGTATGCAGATTCCCCTTTCCCTTGAAAATCAGGTGCCTCGGTAGCTACCTGTCTCAGGCCTTGTAATGTAGGGTCTGAGAACTGAGCCTGTCTCAACTCTCTCTTTGTAACCCTTCCCAGCTCCCATTCCACAGAAAGTCTGGTATCCTCTGACAGCAGTGCTTCACTGTCAGCCTGGGTACTACTACTACTCACCTCTGCCCTTGCAGTCAGTCTGTCCAATGGAACATCAGTTCTCACAAGCAGCTGTGGCTCACCTTCATTCTCACTGCTACAGGGTAGCTTCCTCCCTGAAGTAAGCACCTCACCAGTCCTTGCTGCAAGTGTGTGGTCTGTCTGGGTCTCACCCATGCTACCAGACCCACATGCTTGTTTCCAAGCCTGACTGCATGTAACTGCAAGCACACACGGTACTGCATTATCAAAATTATTCCCTATCAGGACATCTGCATAGATACCCTCAACACACCTACTTGATGGCTTCCTTTTCCATCCTCCCAGTCAAGCTGAACCCTAGCCAAAGGTATTTGGAATGGGATCCCTCCTAAAGTTCTGACTAGAGTAGACTGCCCAAGCAAGTAGCGCTCCTCTGTAACCACTGCAGGCTTCACAATGGTTAGGTCAGAGGCTGTGTCTCCCATAGCAATGGCCTCTTTCCCACTCACTAAAATAGGGTATAACTGCTTGTGGTAGTTTAGTACTCTTGTTGTCTCGAGACAACTTTCTGCTGGCATTTTGTCATTCCCAATTACTGGTTCTCCCACCTTGCCTCCATGGACATCTATATGCTACATGACCCCACTGGTTGCATTTAAAACATTTAACTCTTGGTCCTGGATGTGTACCTGGACTAGTGGCTTCCCCTGCTACTGCTGGACTGTGTTGGGGCAGTCTGGGCTACCCACCATGGGTTCCCTTAGACTCATGAGCAGCACTGGGTGTCCGTTTCCTGTGCAGAGATGCCCTTTTTGCTAGGTATAAGTCTCCCTTTTTCCACACCTCATCTGCAGTAGTACATTGTCTATCAGCTAACCAGATTCTCATGCCCTCAGGCAAAGTGCTAAGGGCTTTTTCCCCTCACCAAAAGGTCTGCCAGCCCTTCAAAAGTGGTGACCTGACATCCACTTGCCCAACCAGGAAAACAAGTGCTTAGTTCAACAACATATCCACACATACTTTCATCTGCCGTGCGTCTATGCTCACAAAGCTTTTTCCTATAAGCTTCAGGTATATTAAATAATTCTAGCAAACAGTTCTTTACAACATTATAATTTAAACAGTCAGTATCTGACAGTTTGCAAAGAAAAGTTAGAGCTTTATCATGGAGTAAGGGGGTCAGGAACTGTACCCAGAGCCCTTGGTCAACATCATACTGTTTACATACCCTCTCAAACATGAATGAAACTATCAAAAGTATCCCCCTCTGTAAATTGTGTAAGAAATTTACTGACCTTTGTTGCTTCTGTGGTTCGGTTACTCCCTTCCCCATTACCTCCATGACTCTGTCAAAGAGTCAGCATCTCCTTTTCATGTTGCCTCTGCCTCTCATTCTCCTCAGCCTGCAGACATTGCAGTTTCTCATTTTCCTCAGCCTCCAGATGTCTCAGTCTCTCTGCTGCTTCTATTTCCAAATGCTTGGCCTCCAACTCAAGTCTCTAACTACAGACAGATTTTTAAGTCCTCTGTGGAAAGGTCGAGCTGTCCATTTTCTGAGAGTTGTACATCTCCACGGCCATTATGATTGCCCTCCTGATTGCTATTCTGTGATGCAGCTGTGACTAAAGCTGCAATCATGTCTGCTTTAGTCAGGTTGGCATGCACCAGTCCTTTAGCCTGGCACATCTCAGCCAAATGGCTCCTTGTCAGCTTGCCATACTTTTCTGCTGACATGCTTGCCTGTTCTCCCTGACTAAGCTAACAAAAAAAAAAAAAAAAAAAAAAAAAAAAAAAAAAAAACAATTGTGATATAAACTCTGAATGTTCACTGCGTGGCTGACAGAGTACAAACACCTTCAGTGACTGCTGTACGCAGGCTACAGGAATTCAATATCCACATCACTACAAGCCAATTAATATGTGATGTGGCTAACTCACCATTATCAACCAATTAATATGTGATGTGGCTATCCCACCACTGCCAAACAACTAATATATGACGCCCCTGCATTGGTCTAGTAATCAAGGAGCATCAATCCTCACCACTACCATCAGTGGGGTACGTGTACATTGGGAGGATGACAAGTACACACAGAGTAAAATACAATTTCCCTTAAGAGCACACAGAGATCACAGTCAGTCTAGGGCTGGTTTCTCCCTTTCTCTCCAGATCCCCACTAAGACTCCCCACTGGCACAGCTACAGGGTTGAGACCTCAGCCGAGTGGTCAAGCCAAAACCTCCAGCACCCTTCCTGTCCAACCAGTGCTTCGTGTCCCTGCCCAGGTAGCTGACACACACACACTTTGAGATTTGACTTCTATACAAACACACACACACAGACTCATGGGAAAGGCTGGCAAAGGTTTGCTAGCTATGCCCCCCTTCTGCCCAGACTAAAAGGTAGTTATCACTACCAGCTCTTTATCAGCTACTATATGGCCCTTCCCAAAGGGTGACCAGTTCTACTGTGTAATGTTACTTTTATCCAAATGGTAAGTGTGACCAAGACTTTAAGGTTATTGGAGTGGCCTATACAGTGTCACCAAATACATGTGCATTTACTCTAAGAGCTTAAATATCTCTACACAAACCAGCCACAATTAAAAGGTTTACATAGATTTAATAAATAATAAAAGCAAAAGACAATACTCAATAACTCAACACAGTGACAGAGTTCAGAATCACAGGAAATACTTTAAAACAACATTGCAGGACAGTCTCCAATAAATATAGAAAACATCTAATCTAATCTTTACTGTATTCCTATCTATACCTAAGAGATACTATGCCCTAAATGACTTACTTACTTACAGAGCAAGGCAAATGTAATGCTGATGAGAGAATGTTTTCAGGTCCAAAGACAAATACAAAATGCACAGACTTTCTCTGAGAGAGAGAGTTCTTACATTAATAATACACATTACTGCTGGGCCAGCTAGATGACATCACTCTGTCACCTCTGCCTTCAGTTCCCAGGCTAACAGAAACTTAAAATTTAACACTTCTGTGTCAAAATACTTATCTCTCAGAAGTTGGCCTACAACTGGAAGTCGTAAAACAGTTAAACACTTTTACATTTGAAACCTGTAATTATTTCTGTTTCCAGACAACAGAAAGGACTTCTAGCTATAGACATTCTGTCTCCTTTAGTGAAAACACAATCGTAAAACAATTCACTTATTTTCTTAGAGCTTTTAAGTTAACTATGTTCTTTTCCAGTAGGGTACACTGTGGTTACATTCTTGAAGCTCAGTACATAACATACAGTTTAACTCACGCTTCTGCATCAGCAGTTTAATACACACATAACATATAGTTCTCTTACATTTGTAAGGCAAGCCTATGGATCATATTAATATTTACAAATGACATATGATTATTTACAAAATTCCAGATAGCTGGGTTGGCCATATTTCCCTTTTGTCACATTTCTATATAAATCATATTAATATCTACAAGTGGCATATTAATTATTTACAAAATTCCAGCTAGCTGGGCTGGCAGCATTTCAGTTTGTCACAATCCCATTAACTTGCTGTAGTTTCCTCAAAAACATAATAAAATCTATTTCTGTTTGCAAATTTCGTCTCTATAGGTATATTCCCATTATTTCTCTATATTTTTTTCACATGTAAATTAGTTTTCTTCCTTCTTTCCTTGAGGTAACTGTTAAAGTCCCACAAAATTACTGTATCCATATTCGGACATTTGGCAGAAAACATTTTTTTGCATAAAACATCCTTATTCTTCCTTCTGTTCCTTTGGATACACACAACATCCCTAGTGCTACCACAATTTATATGATATGGCAATCGATTACTGCCATTCTCCCTGGAACTACTACTTTCCTTAGTTTATGTAACTACTTATTAAAGCAGGAGTCTTGGAGCATTCTTCCTTTTCCATGATCCATAGCACTCCTCTCCCTCACACATTTTTAAAACTATAACCATTGCACTGTTCATAAACAACTTCAGTTTAATAAATAGCCATCATGATTTCCACTTCTACAGCACTCATACATTGTAAATCACTTATTTTAATAGTATTTATATTAACTGATAATAGTGAGAAAAGTAACATTTTCTGAGGGGGTTTTTTTGTATTTGTGCCTACACCATTCATCTTTTTGTGACTGTATTTTGTGATTGTATGTTGGTGATTTGTGTATCCACGGTGGTGGTGCTGCAGTAGCGTTGTCGCCTCACAGTAAGATGCTGTCCGGTTCGATTCTCAGCTAGAGCGTCTTCTGCGTGGAGACATGCTTGAATGGGCATACCTTCGTTGAAGGTTGTGTGTCAGGGCTGGCAACGCGGCACATAAAAATCAACTGCCAATCATTAGCGGACCGGAGTTCCGCTGTGGCGACCCCTAACCGGGAAAAGCCAAAAGACACAACAACAACATGTTGATGATTTGTGTACTGTGCTTTTGATTTTGACTAAACATTCAATGAATGTTACTTCAAACATGTGATGTGCAGCCTTTCTTCAAGACAGTATCTTAAAAATTGCATACATTTTATTTACTTAACATTTGTTTATAAATAAAACAAAACAAGTATATAAAATAAAACAAAATGTTTAGTCTAAAGTCTTAAAGTAAATGATGAATAATATTAAAACTAACAGCTGCATCCCAAGATGCATCCAGTATCACTTGATGTTAAATATAAGTTTAGTGAAAACTGCAGACCCTAAAAGTTGTGAAAGTACAACAGTAGAACTGTAATTATTCCAAATTTCCACAGACTAAGCTTTTTTCCAAGTACCTACAATGGAAGTATGAAATGAGTCAATAAATGAAGCATTAGCACTAGAATGTGAAATGATAAATTATATCCTACAAAGATTGCTACAATTTTTGTGCAGACCTTTGTGGTTGGGAGAATATAATTGTAAACAGAAAAAGAACATGATACCTACAATATACAAATGGTAGCGCTGATCTGAAATTTACTGTAGAGATATTAGAAAAGATTATGTGAAAACTATAATTTAGAGCTTCTCTGGGGCGTAATACAATGAGCTCTTAAACATCATACATTTCATAGAATAGAGTTGAGTATTGTAATCCTTTTTCCTTTACAGGTCTGTATCCATACCCATAGCCTGTCAGAATGGAAAGATGCTACCATTTCTCCAATGTAGAAAGACAAAAGGCAAAAGACTAAGGTACATATATATTGACCAATGGGCCAGAAAAGTTATTTTGAAAAGTTGTTTGAAATGTCACTACCTGATTTTTCACAATTTGTTTCATAATTAGTCTAAGAAGATCATTATGCGTGCCATAAAACTCTTCTGTAACTTTGACCATAAAGTGGATTTACAAATGGCTCTGTCACAGGCATGGATAATGGTATCCAGACAAATGTCATATATCTATAATTTAGTACAGCCTTTCATAGGCTGACAAACAACACATCATTAGACATGTTAGCAAAAACTGAAAAAAAAAAAATCCCATACATATATAGATAGATATTTAACTAGACAAGATAATTTATTTTTAGACAGAAACTGTCAGATACTCCAGAACAACCAACTAGGTAAATGATGGAACTAAAGTTGTAAATCCCTCAGGGATTACTGTTGGAGCCATATTTATCTACATTACATACTGTGGAATTTTCCATTACCAGGGGGTTGGAAATGGTAACACAGACAAATGATACCATACTATTATATTCTGTAGAGAGAAACTTAATGGGGGAATATACTTATATGCTTTTGAGTGACTTGGCCCTGCTTCACTTGACAGGTGAGTGCTATTAAAGGACAACAACAGGATTCTGTTATTAAATGCTCAACTGCTCTGTCCTTTTTCTCCCTATTTGCTGTCCTTTCTATAAATAAACAACAATACAGCATATAAAATATTCTAAATTGACTGTTTCTCTCCACTAGAACAGTACCTTACTGTACTGTGGTGATTTCATTTTCAAAAAAACTTTTATCCCCACCCTCGAAAAGCTTGCTGCAGTCTCCAATTCATTAGTGTCATCAAGGCCAACGAATACTGACAAAATGACAGCACCACAACTGTCCTAAAAGCCCACCCATGCTGTGATGTCACAGCTCCCTGGTCCTTCCCTTACCCATACAGAAAGAAAAGGCTAGAACAAGTAAGCAGTGCATGAGTCAAGTCTCCTGCTATGAGTTGTCAATCACAGCATGTAACAGCTTAAATTACTCTTAGCACTTTGACAGCTAGGGAAGTTAGGTGTGAAGGGGGATGGGAGACAAGTCAAAGTAGTACTATTCAGGCTTCACAAAAGTCTGCAGTTTAGCCATTCTAAAAAGTAGTAGTAGTAAAAAGCACTTTGAAAGTCTGTTCTGTGGCATTTGCACTGCTTGTGTTTTAAGTACTCACTGAACAGCATGAAAAGTACAGTTGTGTACACTTACCATAAATGTAGATGTTCGAGTGTATTCACTGTTGCAGTCATTACACCTGGGTTATCCTGCTGGCAGGCTACCCTCAGTCGGCCTGAATTCCAAAGACTAGGTCCGGCGTCGATTGCTGTCGCCTCTTCCCTGACGTCAGTGTGCCAGGGGTATAAAAGATGCAGCCGATGCCATTTTCTTCAGTTTTTCTTGCCCCAGATGTCAGGTGGCCCCAAAAGGGTAGGCTAAAAATATGCCAATAAAACATGCATGCACCAAAATATATTATACCTTCATCTACAAGCAAATACACCACATAGGTTGTATAGATTAGAGAAGAGCCAATAAGTTCGAGCAAAGATATGGAGGATGGTGGGAGGGTAACCTGGACTGCAACAGTGAATACACTCGAACATCTACATTTATGGTAAGTGTACACAACTGTACTATGTTCATCGTGTTTCACTGTTGCAGTCATTACACTTGGGTTGAATCCCAAAGCTATGGTTGGGAGGCTGGAGCTAAATAGCATTAGGAGCGGCTATGAGGCCCTGCAGAACTGCAGTGGTGAAGCCTGCATTGGATTTTGAGTAGAGTGGTAAATGTTAGTGCTTTGTAAAGGTGTGCACTGAACTCCAGGTGGCAGCATCTAAAATGTCTTTGGTTGGTACTCACTTGAGGAAGGCTGCTGAAGTGGCTGCTGCTCTTGTTGAATGTGGCCTAATGCCCTTGGGCACTGGCTTGCCATGTTGTGAATAGCAGAAACGAATGCAGTGGCCTATCCACTTTGAAATAGTCTGCTTTGAGATAGTCTTTCCTTGTGATCCTGCAGCATATGCCACTAGTAGTTGCTCTGTCTTCCTGAAAGCTTTGGTTCTGCTCAAGTAGAAGCGTAGCTGTCTGTGTATGTCCAAAGAATGCAGAATTCTCTCTCCCTTATTCTGTGGGTTTGGATAAAAAGTAGGCAGGTGAATAATGTGGTTAAGGGCCCCACTGGACACTACCTTAGGCATAAATGTCGGGTTTTTCCTCAAAGAAACCCTGTCTGGATAAAAAATGATGGTTCTGCAGCCATGAGTGCCTGTAGCTCAGAGACTCGTCTTGCTGAGGTTATTGCTAGGAGCAGAGCTGTTTTCCGAGATAAAAACTTTGTATCAGCTGTAGCGGCTGGTTCAAAAGAAGGCAGGGTGAGTTTTTCCAAGACATAATTGAGGTCCCATGCAGGTATTGGTGATCTCCTTGGAGGCCTTAAGTTTTTGGCTCCTCTGAGGTACTGCCTTAACAAGGGATGAGAAAAGATTGGTGGCTCTGTATTGTAATGAGTTGAAATGGCAGAGGCATGAATTTTAATAGAAGAAAAGGATAGGCCTTTATCCAGCATCTCAGTTAAGTATTGCAAAATCTGAGGAATATTTGGTACAGCTGTGTCAATTCCTTGTGTCTGATTCCAAGCACAGAATCTCTTCCATTTTCCAGCGTAAGATTTTCTGGTACTAGGCCTTCTGGCCTCCAAAATGACATCCATCACAGCTTTAGTGAGAGGCACATTTTGAATGACTACATTATCTGCCATGCTGCCAGATTTAAGGTCTTTAGTTGGCTGTGCAGGATCTGATTGTTTTGTTGGGATAGTAGATGAGGTATCTGAGGCAAGGTCCACGGCGGGCATTGAGATAAGTTCCTTAGGATTGGATACCAGTACTGGCAGGGCCAGTCTGGGGCAATCAATATCATCTTTGGCTTCTCTTGTCTGACCTTTAGGAGTACCTTGGGGAGGAGAGGCAGTGGAGGAAAGGCATATACTGCTAAGCTTTTGCAGCTGAAAGATAGTGCGTCCACTTTCCATGCTTGTCTGTGATAAGTCCTTGTGCAGAATCTTTTTATTTGGTAGTTGTGGGGAGAGGCAAATAGATCTATATCCGGGCATCCCCATTTCCTTGTTATCATGCTGAAGACTTGTGGATCCAATTTCCACTCGTGGGGATCCATGAGGTTTCTGCTTAGTTCGTCTGCCAGAGTATTTATCTTTCCTGGCAGAAATTGTGCCTGCAGATGTACTTGGTAAGTCAATGCTGTGTCCCACAAAGTCATGGCTAGTCTGCAAAGGGGGTAAGAATGAGTGCCTCCCTGCTTGTTTATATACCACATGACCGTGGTGTTGTCTGTCTTTATCAGTAGTTGTCCCGGATGAAGTAGGTCTTTGAAGGCTGTCAGGGCATTCTGAACAGCTAGCATCTCTTTTTGATTGATATGTAGATGCATTTGGTTTGCGGACCATGTGTCTTGAATACATCTTCCTGCCATGTGGGCCCCCCAGGCATAATCTGATGCATCCATTGTTAATGTCTGCCTGGCTGGGGGTAAAGTGAATGGCTGTCCCTTGTTGTGGTGACAAGCCTTCGCCCACTATCGAAACTCCTGTTGTAGGCAGGGAATGAGGGTAATTATTGTTTCCAGGCTGTGACAATGTTGAGTCCAAACACTTTTTAGGTACCATTGAAGTTTCCTCATATGCAGTCTCGCATATGGAATTAGCAGAATGCAGGATGCCATGAAGCCCAAGCCTGCAGAATTTTTCTTGCAGATAACTGGGCCTTTGTTGCCAACAGGTTGAAACAGGTAGTCAGTTGCCTTTGTTTGTCTGGCGTGAGATAAGCCATCTGGGCAGTTGTATTTAAGCTTGCACCCAGGAATATTATCTCTTGAGAGTGTACAAGTTTTGATTTCTTTTCATTGACTGTGTACCCTAGGCCTGTTAGAAATTTCTTTACAAACACCATATGTTGTAGCAGAATGTCCTTGTTCTCTGCTAGAAGGAGGCAGTCGTCCAAGTAAGGATACATTTGTATTCCTCTTTGTCTGCAGAATGCAATTACTGGTGCCAGGCACTTTGTGAAGACCCTGGGCGCAGTAGATAAGCCAAAGGGCAGTGCAGAGAATTGGTAGTGCATTGAGCCAGCTTTGAATCTGAGGTATCTTCTGCATGTTAGTCTGATTGGGACATGCAGGTATGCCTCTTTTAGGTCTAAAGTCACAAGCCAAGCCTTCTTACCCAGCATGGGCAGAAGTTGCTGTAGAGTCAACATTTTGAATTTTGGTATATCCAGATATGTGTTTAGAATAGATATGTCCAGTATTGGTCTCCAGGTCTTGTCCTTTCTTGGTACCAAGAACAGTCTTGAATAAAATCCTCGTCCCTGCTCTTGCTCTGGTACTTGTTGAATGGCCCTCATGTCCATGAGGGATGAGACTTGCTTTTGTGCCTCTGCCCATTGATGTTTTGGCAGGTCTGGCTAACCGTTTGTTCTTGGCAGGGTATGGAAGTGAAACTTGTAGCCTTGTGACACTATGTCTAGGACCCATTTGTCCTGGGTTATTTTGTGCCAATTTTGTGAAAAAAGTGCTAGTTTTCCCCCTAAAGGTGCTGCCAGAAATTAAATGCTTGTTGCAGGCAGGGAAAGTCATTGGGACTGTTTCCTGTATGGCTGTGATTTGTCTTCTCCACTTTTGGAGATAAAAGCACCCCATTGTTTAGACCTGTATGAACCTTGGGGCTGGGATCTGCCCCTTTGTGGTCTGTCTGACACTGGAAAGGACCAATTCTTTGTAGGCCAGCGTCTGCTAAATCTTGGAGGCTGTACCTGTAAGAAATCTTTAACCGTTTGCATAGATTTAGCTTTGTCTTACATTTTCTTTTAACACCTCTTCTGCTTTAACACCAAACAAGGTATCATGCTGTAATGGAGCATCTAATAATTTTGCTTTGACATGATCAGGCAGATTTTGTTCCTTTAACCAATCATGCCTCCTAATGACAGAACCCGTAACAGCGGCCCTGCAGGAGGCCTCCAAAGAATCAAAACCACATTGCAAAGTATGCTTTCCAACTTGTTCAGCTGAATGCAATAAATCCTGCATTTCTTTGTTTTCTGCACATTCAGAATTTATCAACATTTTCTGTTTAAGCAGTGACATAATATACTGCTGATATTTGAGCATATGAAACTGAATTTAAAGCCCTTATAGCCAAGGTAGCAGAAGTGTAAATCTTTTTACCCCATCTGTCCAATGCCCTAGAATCCCTATCAGAGGGGGTAGGGTTTTTTGCAGTGGAAGCCTTGACCCTTTTGGGACCCTGAGAGATAGTTTCTGGGTCAGCAGCAGGGTTCTTGAAAAGGAATTGATGAGAGTCAGGAACTCTGTAGTACCTGTCCGGCTTAACAGGAGCTGGAGGTAAGGAGTCAGGGGTCAGACTGGACTCTGAAAATACATCATCTACAATGTCTAACACAGGTGGAATAGCTACGGGTCTGTGTTGTGGTAGTAAAAGGAAGTCTCTGAGCCTTTTCTTAGATTCTGAAAAATCTTGGCTCTCCCAGTGGAAATGCTCCCACATGGTATGCAAAGTTTCCCCAAAAGAGTAATCTTCAGGAGGAGAGGCTGAAGGGATAGATTCTTCAGCATCAGAATCCTCATAGGGAGGAAGAGAGTATTCCTGATCAGAGGAGGAATCAGATGAAATGGAAACCTGATCTGAAGATTCATATTCTGTCCCTTGCCCCTTTTATCAGGAGGGGGATGGGAACCCCTAAGTAATTAAGTCTTCAGCCATTTTGAGCATCTGTTTTTTGGGCATGGAGGCCTGTCCATGAGGCTGTTGTACTTGTTTCTTTGTCTTTAAAGGTGCTTTAGTCTTTGCCTTTGAAACTGAAGTCATTTTAATGTATAATTGAATAGGTCTGAAAACACCCTCAGAAGCCGATGCCTGCTCAGTGGCTCCGGACCTGAGGGAATAGTCTCCGAAGGTCCAATACTTTGAACTTCCAGCTGCCTAGTCGACTCCACGTGGGAGTCGGTAGCGGCCTGCGGGTCTAAAGTAGCGGGCGTCAGGGGCTGCAATGGCGCCTCACTGAGAACCGGTGAACCGGCGACTGGCTTAGAAGAAGCCTCGTCGTCAGTTTTGGACCTCGGATCCCTGTCCTTTTCTTTTTCGTTGCGTTTCTTGTGAATTCTGGTAGTCGGATGGCTATCCGACGACATGGCATAATCACATCTTCTGCCAAAATAGTGTAATGCAAAATTGTACCAACGCTTAATAGTGTGTTGGTTAAATCTAGCACAAAACCGACAACTAGCAACGTCGTGGTCAGGGCCTAGGCAAGGAATACAGTAAGAATGAAAGTCCTTATGAGGTATTTGCTTCCCACAAGAAATACAATTATTAACTTTTTCTGACATCGGTCTGGAGCAAGAAAAAAGTTTCCCCAACGGGGTACTTAGCCTTTAATGAAGACTTCGGATCTGAAATTCGAACCCGAAAATCTCAGGAGTCGGCCGACCGGCACTTGTGAACTGCTTATGCTTCGGGCACCGCGCGGCAAGAAAGACTGAAGATAATGGTGTCGGCTGCATCTTTTATACCCCTGGCGCACTGATGTCGGGGAAGAGGCGACAGCAACCGACGCCGGACCTAGACTTTGGAATTCGGGCCGACTGAGGGTAGCCTGCCAGCAGGATAACCCAAGTGTAATGACTGCAACAGTGAAACACGAAGAACATCATTACTTAAAACTGACTGAAAGGCAGCAGTGTATGCATGTAAAATCAATGCAGTG